>NC_079437.1:38361906-38606906 GCF_903798145.1 Danio aesculapii
TATATATGCCAATGGCTGCTTTTTGCCAACATTCTTTAGAATATCTTGTTTTTGTATTCAACAGAAGAATGAAACGAAACTTCAGAACCAATTGATTGTGAGTAGATGATATGGAAATGTTCATAGCTTTTCTAATTAAAGCCAACTTGTTGCATTTTACAGTGTATATAAGAGAAATCCCATTAACATAAAAAGAAATCATTTATTCATTCGTCTTGGTCCTTTTATTAATCTGGGGTTGCCACAGTGGAATGAACCACCAACTTATCCAGCATATGTTTTATGCAGCTGCAACCCATCACTGGGAAACACACACACACTCTCTCTTATTCACACACATACACTACGGACAATTTAGCTAACAATTCACCTATATCATATGTCTTTGGACTTATGGGG
Source organism: Danio aesculapii (assembly GCF_903798145.1). Classification (NCBI taxonomy): domain Eukaryota; kingdom Metazoa; phylum Chordata; class Actinopteri; order Cypriniformes; family Danionidae; genus Danio; species Danio aesculapii. The sequence continues at coordinate 38,362,306 of NC_079437.1, forward strand.
AAACCGAAGCACCTAGAGGAAACCCACTCGAACAAGGGGAGAACATGCAAATCCTCACAGAAATGCCAACTGACCCAGCTGGGGCTCGAACCAGTGACCTTCTTGCTGTGAGGCGATTGTGCTACCCACTGTGCCACCATGACGCCCAAAAAGAAATCACTCCATTCTATCTATATTCTAACTGTACCTGTTGCAAACACTAACAAACAACATGCCAAGCAGAGTTTTCCAAAAACACTCCAAAACAATTGTATTTTTGTCCAAATGGTCACAAACCGGACCTCAGTTTTAACTGTCAAAATTGCAAAAACATGTTTACGCCAAACATTTCAGCCTACAGGCATACATTAACAGTCGCGTTCAAATCATCACTAAGAAATGCAGAAATACCCAATATATGAAGCATGACATTAAATGTGGCAGGAAATAGATACGTTTGTGGCCCGAGGTCATTCGTTTTCATTTTTAAACCACCTCGAACTAAAACATGTGGCAGCTCCCATCCCTTTGCGGCATCGCACATCTGGTGGGCTAGGCTGGATAAGCTAAGTCAAGCCCACGGCACTCTTCCATGAACCTATTGTTTGTGACCACCCCATCTGCTCGGATTCGCCAGTATCAAGCACAGGAGCAGATGAGTGGGCATCCGCCCGGGACCCCCGCTGTATAGCACCACAGAAGGAATGCTTCGTCTGAGGAAAGCCAATCAATACCCAAAACTAATGGCGCCCCAGAAAGTGGAGTTTTGACTAGCTTATTTAATTGGAAACAGTGGGAGGATGAATAAATAAATAAATTACATTGGATGAATGCATCTACTTTCTTTTGAATAATGAATATTTTAGGTAATCTTTACAGTCATTTGCAATTTTGCGTGATGGGAATCTACATTTATTTATCAAAATAGATGTTGTTGTCCATATCAAATAAAATTAAGTGATTTTAATATATTAAAGGTGCTTTTGTCAAAATGAAATGGATAAAACATGTTCCACTGTCATTCAGAGTAACTTTTGATAAGATTTATGTAAACTTGAACAATATACTTATTCTGAACAGTACTTATTAAAATCTTTAAAATAATTAGTGATTATATTTAATTGTTTTTTATATTATATTTATATTTTTTCTCTAAATTATTTTTATTAAACATATTAGACATGAAAAGTGATAAATAATAATATTAAGAAATATATATATATATATAATAGGGATGGATATTTAAGAAAAGGAAGAAAGAGAAAGAAAGAAGAAAGAAAGAAAGAAAGAAAGAAAGAAAGAAAGAAAGAAAAGAAAGAAAGAAAAGAAAGAAAGAAAGAAAGAAAAGAAAGAAAGAAAGAAAGAAAGAAAGAAAGAAAGAAAGAAGAAAGAGAATAAGGCTCTACTCTTCTCAAATAACTGAAGGCTCCATCTTTTTTATCTGGTCTAAAATAGGTTGCCAGGTAAGATAAAACATATCAGTACAACCTCAGTATATCGTATTTTTTACTAAGGTCAAGTGGTGTAAAAGGTCAGTGGTGTAAAAGTTTAGAGAAGATTTTTTCTGCCATTAATAATAACCTTCTATAGCTAGAAGCATAGCAAAGGCAATCACACTTTTCTTACCTTTACTAAAACATGAGGACTGTGGTGTAACACCAAATACTGAAACTGTGGCCTCAGGTTCTATGTACGTATTTAATGTGTATAATGTGTAAAAAATTTAAAGTTTAATTATCAGTTGCCAGAAGTCCTATTATTTTGAACAAAATCAAAACTTGTGGGACGGTGTAGCTGGGTCAACATTACATATGTTGCAATTAGGGTCTACATGTGGTTTAAATTTGTCTAGTTTAACTTTGAACCAATGCAATCTGTGTACTACTTTAAATTGTATTATTCTATTTTATGAACAAATTGAAGATTAATGAATATTATCTATTGTATTATATTTGAACCCTCTCTCCCGCATGGTGTTGCCATATGGCAACATGATATTTATGATCATTTCCCTGCCACTGTTTCTTTAAGACCAACGTTCAAATTTTTTAGCTTAGTTTAGCCAATGATGTGTTTTGGTTAAGTCACATGATGTGCAGTGTTTTTCTGTGGCGTGATATCTGAACTGGTGTTTATTGTGAGTAATTGCTGAATGTAAATGCAAATGTCAATAACAACAAAGGATCAAATTATGTCAGATCCACAAAAAAAATCTGAAACATCTCCTCCAGTAAGTTATGACATATTCACAACTCAAAAAAGATTTGATCAAATTATTTTTAAATGTATGTGTTGCCATATGGCAACACTGTGCAATAGTGGAATGTTTGCAATAGGTTAGCTAGCTAGCAAGGTCTGCTGTGATCTTTTAAGTTGTAACAATAACAACATGAATGCTACCCAGATAGCATATGAATGTGGGCCACTTTAGGCTGTTATGCGGCACTGGTGGTCTTCCTTAGGCCCAGACAAAATGAATGTGAGCCTGAAGTGACCCACCTATACAATGGCAAAGGGGGGCCAAAGATTCAAATTCATATATGGGCCATTTAAGGTAAAGATTTGGCACTTACGGCAAAATGTAATCTGACTGGGAGCCCAATGTGACCCACGTGGAAAATGGTAAATTTAGTCTAAATGATGGAGGACAAATGTGGGCCACAGTTGGCACAAATATGGCATAGTCATTTAAGGGTAATCTGTGTAGGTGCCCAGTTATCTGAACTTACATATGTGTGCCACTTTTGGCAAATATTTGGCACAGTAAGCTCTGGTTAATGTGGCTGTGAGCCTAATGTGGCCCAGAGGAAATATGGCAAATGTGGCCCAGTTATTTTAAAACATATGTGGGCCACTTTTGACAAATATTCGGTACAGTAAACTCTGGCTAATGCAGCCGTTAGCCTATAGTGGCCCAGAGAAGATATGGAAAATGTGGCCCAGTTATCTTAAAACATATGTGGGCCACTTTTGGTGAATACTCGGCACAGTAAGCTATGGCTAATGTTGATTTGAGCCTATAGTGGCCCTGAGAAGATATGGAAAATGTGGCCCAGTTATCTTAAAACATATGTGGGCCACTTTTGGAGAATAATCGGCACAGTAAGCTATGGCTAATGTTGATTTGAGCCTATAGTGGCCCAGAGAAGATATGGAAAATGTGGTCCAGTTATCTTAAAACATATGTGGGCCACTTTTGGAGAATACTCGGCACCGTAAGCTCTGGCTAATGTGGATTTGAGCCTATAGTGGCCCAGAGAAGATATGGAAAATGTGGCCCAGTTATCTTAAAACATATGTGGGCCACTTTTGGAGAATACTCGGCACAGTAAGCTATAGCTAATGTTGATTTGAGCCTATAGTGGCCCAGAGAAGATATGGAAAATGTGGTCCAGTTATCTTAAAACATATGTGGGCCACTTTTGGAGAATACTCGGCACAGTAAGCTCTGGCTAATGTGGATTTGAGCCTATAGTGGCCCAGAGAAGATATGGCAAATGTGGCTCAGTTATCTTAAAACATACGTGGACCACATAAACTAAAGTCAACATCATGGAGACAAGTGTTTGCTTTAGTTGGGCTCATAGCCCTGAACCTATTAATATAAATTTTCTTTTGGGCTGCTGTAACTTTTAAGAAGTTTGCTTGGAAAGTTTATTCATTACAGCAAACAAGCCAAGTAAAACAACAACAACAATAAAATTAAGCGAGGCGCAACTTTTGATGACAATTTCATTCACTGATGTTAACCAATGTTTAATCCATTATTAAAAGTAATGTAATAACATGCTTGCACATGCCACAGAATTATAAAGGTTTATAAGCTGAAAAAATTCTATGGTTCAACTTTTGCTCACAGAGACATCAATAACAAAAACAAAAACAAAAAACAAGACACATTCTAAAACACAAATAAAAAATGAAAGCTGCATGACATTGTTTCAGTTTAAAGACTTTTCCCAATGATGGGTTGCAGCTGGAAGGGCATCCGCGTAAAACATATGCTGGATAAATTGGTGGTTCATTCCGCTGTGGCGACCCCAGATTAATAAAGGGACTAAGCCAAAAAGAAAATGAATGAATGCATGTTTAAAGGCTCAAAAGCCCATTTCCCAATTTAACCCATTTGCTTTACAAATTGTGTATAGTTTACGAAACATTTTCAGATCTTTACCAAACCCATTATCAAACCCAATTAAGATTTTAAAGTGATGTTTAATAGATCAACCCATTATATCTTTTCATTTAAAAACGATGCAATTAAATATACACAATTCACTTGCACTGATTTGATGGCAGCAATGAATGTGACACAATAGACATCCCAGTCTCTCTGACGCTGCACTTCACCAAGTCTTGCGCTCTACTTCTGCTTTACCTATTCAGTTGCTGTGACAGACTAATATGCAGCTCAAGCCTTCAATAAAAAGGCGACGACAGCCATGTTAGTTGAGTGAGGATTTGCAGAATAGGATTGCCTTCAGCAGGTGTTCTTTTAGCTATGAATCAATTGGAGACTCAAGTATTTCTGATTGCAGCAGACTAAATGTAAATGTACAGCTGAAATGGGTTTTCAAGGATCAAAACAATGAACGTGTAATTCAAATAGTCCTGCTTTGCTTTATTTTAAAGCAAAAGATTACGTGTAATGATTTACAGAAGATTTTACAGAAAAATCATTCAGTATAGTATGTCAAAAAGTTTTGCCATGAAAACTTGTGCAAGAATCATTTGATGACACGTTAAAAGGATCACGGCAGCTCCAAATTACTAACTAAATGTCATTTTAGATCTTTGTACTGTGTTTTCCCCATATTTCAGCCAAGAAAATGAATAAATATATAATCAAATAAAAGAAATAATTGAATAATTAAGTTGCTTGGTAACACTTTACAATTAGGTTCATTAGTTAATGCATTTACTAACATGAACTAATCATGAACAACACTTGTACAGAATTTATTAATCATAATTGAACATTTACTAATGCATTATTAACATCCAAGTCCATGCTTGTTTACATTAGTTAATGCACAGTGAGTTAGCATGAACTAACAATGAATGACTGTATTTTCATTAACTAACGTTAACTAACATGAACAAATGCTGTAGTAAATGTATTGTTCATTGTTTGTTCATGTTAGTAAATGCATTAATTAACATTAACTTATAAACCTTACTGTAAAGTGTGACCAGTTGCTTAAATATTTCATGTTATGCCGCATCGCAATAGAACATTATTTCACCCACATTTAGCGTTTGTTTTGTTCATAAAAGTTAGATTTTGGGGCATTTAATATGTGTATGTCTGTGTATACAGTATGACTTTCGTTGTTTTTTTTTTTTACAATCTTGTTATTGAGATGTAATAAATTATGACGATATAACATCAGATTCACATCTTTGTTTTCAATTTAGAAGGAAAAACTAAAATAATGGAAGAAAAAAGGGATAAAAAAAGAAATAAAAAGAAAAAACTGGGAGGGCACAGGTTGTTTAAATTAGCAAAGTTATTAAATTAAGAAGAAATTGTTGAAAATACAAATCATTTATAAAAAGCATGCACCAGATCATCAATATGACAATGGCTTGTTTAAATAAATCTTTGAAAATAGGGGGAATATGTAGATAGGCCAAGTTAATGTCAGTTTATTTAGTTTTTTCCTGTTTCATTTAATAAATTGCTGAAAATTGTATTTGAAATAAGCTATTTAAAGGGTGTCCACATTTTCTCAAAAACAGTAAGTTTGCCTTTTAACATGTATGAAATGTTCTCCATTGCCAAACAGAAGGACATATTATTGATCCACTGTACAATAGATGGCCTTTCCATTTTTAGATTAGACGCTTTGCTTGGAGTATACTTATATCGATAAGTTTATGAGTGCTGCTGTGGCGTTCCCAAAATAAATGTTTTATGGGCAGTTTTTTTTTAAAATACCATTTCAAAAATGAACATAGCCACCTCGTTCCAAAATTCGTGTACCTTCGGGCAATACCACATACAGTGCAAAAGTGTACCCTTTTCAACTAAGCATTTGATGCATGTGTCTGGGATACTTTGGTTATTTTATTTAAGCTGACCAGAGTGATGTATGTTCTCATAATCTTAAGTTAAGTTACAACTTAAGTTGTTTTGATTTGATGTTAACAGCAAAATGCGATTACTTTGGCTCATACTCATTAAACATCAAATACAAACAAATTTTACAAGAAAACACAATTGATTTCACAACAATCAATGTAAATATCTGTCAAACTTGCAATTTCTGTGTGAAAATTGTCTTTGTGTCTCCTACTGCGTTGAAGTTGTTAGTTGTGTGACGAAAAACTAAACGAAATGTGATTTTTTACCAAGATAAAAGTCTCTCAATACTAATAGGTTTGCTTTTCCCCATTTTCAGCCAAGAAAATGAATAAATAAATTATTTGTGTATATCTGTGTCATATCTGTGTATACAGTATGACTTAGGTTGTTTTAATTTGATGTTAACACCAAAATGGGTTGTCTCAACTTTGACGCATCTTCCTTAAACATCAAATACAAACGCATTTCACAAGAAAACAATTAATTTCTCAGTTAATTCAATGTTACTGAGTACTTGTTGCAATTTCTGAGTGAAAATTATCTTTTTGTATGCTTCTGCATTAACGTTTTTAGTTGTGTGATGAAAAACTAAACAAAATGTGATTTTTTAGCAAGATAAATGTCTCAATACTAATAGGTTTGCTTTCTAGAAATCAGACAGATGTTCGATTAGTCTCAATAATAACTTTAACTCTGTTATTCGCAATGGAAAGTTGGTGCAAAAATGATGACACATTAAAAGGATCACGGCAGCTCCAAAATACTAACTAAATGTCATTTTAGATCTTTGTACTGTTCCACAATCTTTTAAACCAACAGTTTTCCTCATATTTCAGCCAAGAAAATGAATAAATAAATAATCGAATAAAAGAAATAATTAAATAATTAAGTAAGTTGTTTTAATATTTCATGTTATTCCGCATGGCAATGGAACGACATTTCACCCACATTTAGCATTTGTTTTGTTCAGAAAAGTTGATTGAACCATTAAATATTAAAGTAGATTTTGGAGGGATTTATTATGTGTATATCTGTGTATACAGTATGACTTTAGTTGTTTTAATTTGATGTTAACACCAAAATGGGACGTCTCGACTTTGACGCATCTTCATTAAACATCAAATACAAACGCATTTTAGAAGAAAACACTATTAATTTCACAGTTAATTCAATGTTACATGCCAATACTCTGAGTGAATTGCAATTTCTGAGTAAAAAAATTGTCTTTGTATATCCTTCTCCATTGAAGTTGTTAGTTGTGTGACGAAAGACTAAATAAAATGTGATTTTTTAAGTAAGATAAAAGTCTCTCAATACTAAGTTTTCCCCATTTTCAGCCAAGAAAATGAATAAATAAATTATATGTGTATATCTGTGTCATATCTGTGTATACAGTATGACTTAAGTTGTTTTAATTTGATGTTAACACCAAAATGGGTTGTCTCGACTTTGACGCATCTTCCTTAAACATCAAATACAAATGCATTTCACAAGAAAACAATTAATTTCACAGTTAATTCAATGTTACTGAGTACTTGTTGCAATTTCTGAGTGAAAATTGTCTTTTTGTATGCTTCTGCATTAAAGTTTTTAGTTGTGTAATGAAAAACTAAACAAAATGGGATTTTTTACCAAGATAAATGTCTTAATACTAATAGGTTTGCTTTCTAGAAATCAGACAGATGTTCGATTGGTCTAAATGATGACTTTAACTCTGTTATTTGCAATGGGAAGTTGGTGCAACCAACAGCAAACCTTAGGAGTGCTAATAATGACAGATTACCCTAATGTCATGATATAAGTCCTCTTGACGGGAGAAAGAAACCCCGTTTCTGGCCGGCATTCCTCTGTGTTGGTTTTTGTTACAGCTGCCAGTGCAAATTTACCCCTCCTCGTAGGCTGTGCTTGAAATAGGCTTATCTTTTGAGGAGCCTGATCAGTTGACAATAGCCCATTTAGATGTTAAAGCTGAGTGCTGCTCTTCTCATTTCTACAAAAGATAATTATTCCTTCAAATAAGTTACTTCAAGGCTGCTTTTAGCGCTTCTGTAAAAAAGAAAAAGTGGCATAATAAGGCTTTGAATTATGAGGGGGAGAAAAACTGAGATTTTCAAGATACAACTGACAATAGACAAAGAAGCACATGCCTGGAATCGTTGGGCTATAGGAGCACTGCGAAACAAAGGCGACGAGGGTCCGGTTGGAGAAAAGCTGATTTATATTTGAATGATTGGGACATCAGAAAGGGAAAATGTCTTTGGTGTATTGATAAGCTGCTCTTTTTAGCGCTGCCGAGTCTTGGGAGGAAGGTGCTATCTAAAGACTGTCAGAATGCACTCTGGAGTCCTGCTGATATCTTTTGTCATAGATGAATAAATCGTGACTAACAAGGCCAAGAGTGGATTAGCCACACAGGATTAAACAGGTTGTTGCTTGAGGTTTGTCTAACTACTGATTAATGTTTCCATAGGAAAACATACGGCTCGCTACAATTCGCCGGCAAACAATGTACCGCTAATGACCGCTAAAAATAGGCGAAAGATTCCGATCGCTAACAAATGCTACGAGGTTGAAATGCACAGCAAGCGGTCGCAACAATTGAAGCTTTGAATGCAAGAGGGCCGGGAGAGATGTAAACAATAAAGACTGTAGGAAAGAGCGGCAAATAACGCTCGGCGAACCGCCGCCATTATCAACGGTACACAATCGATGCACATGCCGCCTTCACAGTTACCTCAACTTCACCGTAGACTATCCCGATTGCCTCAACGGATCTGGTCTCATGCTACGCAGTCTGCGGCATCCCCGGCCGCCATCTTTAAGCACAACTGGCTTTAGTTGGCGATGGTCCTCCCCTCCATCTTTCTTTATCCTCTTGCTTTCCACCCAGCCCCCCTTTGGTGCGCTATTTTGACATCATTCGCTGGATATCGACAGGCTCTCAGACGGCTCGGTCGGGAATCGGCGAGGACATGGAGCCCTCGCTGCTGTGCTTCACCCAATGGTGGATCCTCTGACCATGCTTGATTATCTCAAAACATATCCGCCGAGGACAAATATTCATCCCAGATCTGAGGCCTTTGATCTGATGAAGGCCCGATTTGAAAGCCCCCTCCAAAGAGCCCTTTAAAGACAGCGTTCCCTCAGATGTTCCAAGTAATGAGATTTGGAGTGCTATGATTAATCTAGGCCAATTTCATACACTGAGAGAGACAGACACACACACACACATGAAAACACAAAGACATGGACATATGCATACTCGGAGCAATCGAATTAAGTTTACGCGATGATTCCTCCCATTCGCAAATTAACGGAAAAATAGATACCAAAAGCAAACAACAGCCCAGCTGGAGTTCTTTGATCGCGCTTTGGGAAGAAAAAGAAATGGATGTGAAGAGGCTTCAAGAATCATATTGAAAACTGCGGCGTTTTTTCTCGCTTTCATTTGCCCGACGTTCACAGTCCATTCTTCGGCCGTTTATTTGCACTGCTAATGCTAATCTCGTTGACCAGCACATTTCACGGAGAAGACTCCAAGAACAATAATGTGAGTTAAGTCTCAAAATGGTTGATGCTCTCACCTGCCTCTCCTGCTGGGTGTCTCCTCCGCTGTGATTTCTGCCGTCCGCCATGACTGGGCGCAGTCGCCTCCTTGCCACCCCGGAGTACTTTCTTTTACTCACGAATCTCTTTCTGTTTTCTTACAACTGTGTTGCTGAAAGATGTGCATCTTTACTTTATGTTGCAGCTTCAGCTCTGCAACCTGATTGGTGGACGCGAGGACCAGATGATAGACCTCGGAACCCTATTGTAACTATGGCAACAGACCCCACAGGCATGAGTGATGTGCTCCTAATTGCAAAGTAAACATCAGAAAAGCAACTGGATATCATCGGCCGAAAAAGTGTGACGATTACAGCCAAACGCAATGAGCTCTGAAAGGAAAACAAAACTGTTTGATATGCTGCCCATTCTGAGCGGGATGAAAAGGGAAGCACAAAGACCACAGAGTAGCGGTCCTTTTCAAACAGCGCTCAACGCCACTGCTGTTTGATGTTTGGGAGCATTTCATTCATCACAAGCAAACAACAACAGACTGACCACGGTGAAATATATATTAAGAAATATATATAATACTATATATATTATTATATGCAGCGAGACGAGATGGAGAAAATCGGTGTAGGCAGATATGAGAGTGCTGGAAAGGAAAACGTCGAGAACCAAGAAGATGATATTGCCTTTGTTGGGTAATGTTATCAGCTGCTTACCTTTCATACGGATTTCACACTTGCTTGTCTAGTAGCAGCCAGGGTCAGACCCAGCAAACCCTTCCCACAATGACCGATTTTCCATTCTGGCGAGGATCCTTGGTATTGCCTGCCACTTGCATTTGCATTGGCGCCGCCACTCTCAAACAAATTTACCACACACACTTTGTCTTGTTTGCGGGACTTCACATCGTGCTGTCTTTGGGGCTTGCGTGGGCTAGTTGTGGACTCTTATTGAAAAGACAGTTTCGATTCCGCACGCCGCGCGTTCAGGAACAGCCATGTGACTAGTGAGAAAAGAAAGTCACTGCAAAATAGCAGCTGGCCATTAGTCTCAGTGGCCCCTCAGCACCCTGCGCTTGGGTTGGTGGGGTGGGGGGGCGACTCAGGTGGGGGTTTCTGGACTCAGGGAGGGAGAGATACATTATATACTCTAAAGAGTGAGTGCTTCTTGTTGTTTAGCAGTAGTAAATACGGTAGAAACTGAACATTTGAAGACGGCAGCTGTAGAAGTTTACATATTTAAAGAGATATTTCTTTCAGAAGGAACACAAATAAGGGTAAACAAGGAAATAACACATTTACTTCAGAGATTTTGAGGGTTTATGGGTTTTAAACATGAAATATACAATATTTAAATATTATAATTATGCTTTTATGGGTATTTTTAAATACACTAGCTTTCAAAAGTTTTTTATGACATTTTATAAACATTGAAATCAATATTTTTATACAGCACAAGTAAATTAAATTAATTAAAAGTGAGTTAATATTACAAATGATTTCTATTAATCAGAGAATCCATCAATTTTAAGTAGCACAGTTTTCATAATAATAAGACGTTTGTATTGCATTACATTTTAAGATACACAGACATAAATTAAGTCATAATGATATTGCTACAGTTTTACTCAAAAATTGCACTAATTCATCTTGAATTGTACATATCCACTGCACATATACATGTGTAGTTATGTTCATATCTATCTTCATATTTCTGATTATTAATAGCAACATGTACATATATTCATGAATACAATATATACTCCTAAGAGTGAGTGCTTGTTGTTTAGCAGTACAAAATACGGTAGAAACTGAGCATTTGAAGACGGAAGCTGTAGAAGTTTACATATTAAAAGAGACATTTCTTTCAGAAGGAACAAGAATGAGGGTAAACAAGAGAATAACACATTTATTTGAGAGATTTTGAGGGTTTATGGGTTTTTAAACATGAAATCTACAACATTTAAATATTATAATTATGTTTTTATTGGTATTTTTAAATACACTGTCATTCAAAAGCTTTTATTGCCATTTTATAACATTGAAATCAATATTTTTATACAGCAATTAAATATATTAAAAGTGAGTTCATATTACAAATGATTTCTATTAATCAGAGAATCCATCAATTTTAGGCAGCACAATATTCATAATAATAAGATGTTTGTATTACATTACTTTAAGATACACAGACATAAAATAAGTCATTTTAAATTGCAATGACATTGCTAGTTTACAGTTTTACCCCAAAATTCAACTAATTCATCTTGAATTGTACATATCCACAGCACATATACATGTGTAATTATGTTCATGTCTATCTGCATAGCTCTGATTATTAATAGCAACCTGTATATATAGTCATCTATTGGAAATCTCTGTTTATAGTTAAAACAACCTGTATGTAATGTTCATAGTACATCCATCTGTAAATATCATCAATATTTTTTCTCTAATTGCACTTTATAACTCATACCTACAGTGCTCAGCATAATTGAGTACCCCCCATTTTGAAAATGAATATTTGTATTCATTTCTCAGTGAATATAGGCAGTGTATTTTGGTGCGTTTAAGCAAAACAGGTTTATTAAACAGATATACTTATTAAAATAATATTTTAGTCACTAAATATAGAAACTGAAAGATAATACAATTAAATTCAACTAAAATATTGCAAAACAAATTACAACCTACAAAATTTCAACTAAATTTTTCCTTTTTTTTTTTTTTTGCTTCTCTTGATTTTTATATTTAATATTTTTCTATAACATATAAATTTGGTGTACTAGCTTTTGGTTATTTTGTTAGATAAGCTCCAGATGTGGCTTCAGTTCCGACTAATCTAATGTATATGCACAAATATAATATTGTATAGCTTCCTATTAAAAATATGAATTTAAAAGAGAGATTTGTGAGTGGTGTACTTATATATGCTGAGCACTGTATATCCTGCACTTGCTGCTATTGCACTCCTGGTTAGACCTAAACTGCATTTCGTTGCCTTGTACTTGTACAACTTTAATTAATAAAGTTGAATCTAATCTAATCTAAAATATAATTCTGTTTAAAAGTGTGGAATGAGATTTTTAAAATGAAATCAATTCATTCAGTGCAGATTTTTAATTTAATAGTGACAGTAAAGGCATTTCTAAAGTTAAAAAAAACACATAATCAGTTGAACACACTAATTAGCTTCCTTTTAATTGACGAATTCTAAAATTAAGTAGCATGACACCGATAAAAAAACAAATATTTCTTAAAAATGGAATTAGACTTAGACAAATAAAACAGTCATTTTAAATTATATTTAAAATGATATCTCACAATATTGCTGGTTTATTAACCCATATTGTACCAAATTATTAGTATATTATTAGGTTATCAAACTCCTATCTAAGGTTTTAATATTTACAATATTAAGACAGGTTTTGTAATTGTATTATTGTACATTTTGATAGTTCAATCTCGTAATATACTAATAATTTCATCACCTTAGAATTATAAGGTTCTATCAGACATTTTTGTCAAAATTGAGTTATTCACATATTCTTATTAAATGACAATTAATTCACATCATGGGATGTTTTTTTATAAGTTGTTAACATTTTAAGACTTTTTATTTAAAAAAACAAATGTTTTGCACATGCTGTTTGCTATGGAAGGGAAAAACTTTGAAGCTCAATGTCTCAAAATCATTCAGAACGCAGACAGAACCTTATAATTCCAGGGTGACGATTTGGCAACACTTTACAATAAGAGTCGTATTAGTTAATATTAGCTAATGCATTTACTAACATGATCAAACAATAGACTATGCATTTATTACAGTATTTGTTCATGTTAGCTAACGTCAGTAACGAAAATACAGCTGTTCACTGTTAGTTCATGTTAATTCATGCTGCATTCACTACTGTTAACCAGCGTGAATGTGAATGTTAATAATGCATTAGTAAAGGTTGAACTATGAATAATAAATGCTGTACAAATATTATTCATAATTAGTTCATGTTAGAAAATAAATTCACTGATGAATCCTAATTGTAATGTGTGACCAATAATTTAGACTAAATCACTATAATGACATAATATATGCGTTAATATGAATACATTTTCCATACATTTTCTTTCTAAATGTTTTAGCTATATTTTGAGTAAAGCACTGCATTTTCAAGTTGAGGGAAATATTTACAGGGTTCCCACTCTTTCATGGTCACCGAATTCAAGGACTTTCAAGGATTTTTTAATCACTAGTATTTTGAATCAAGCACCTTTGTAATTCTCCCACCCAGCATGTGGCACCATGAAAGTCTTTCCTGTATTTAACATTTCCTTCATTCATTTCATTCATTCTTTTCAGCTTAGTCCCTTTATTAATTAGAGGTTGCCACAGTGGAATGAACCACCAACTTACCCAGCATATGTTTTACACAGCGGATGCCCTTCCAGCTGCAATCCAGTACTGGGAAACACTCATTCACTGACATACACTACGGCTAATTTAGTTTATTCAATTCACCTATAACACATGTCTTTGGACTGTGGGGGAAACCGGAGCACCTGGAGGAAACCCACGCCAACATGGGGAGAACATGCAAACTCCACACAGAAATGCCAAATGACCCAGCCAGGGCTCGAACCTGCGACCTTCTTGCTGTGAGGCGACAGCGCTACCCACTGCACCACCATGACGCCCATCTTAACATTTCACTTACACTTAATATTTACATTATAATGTCATAGTGATGATGTATGAATGTCATTTTTAAAAACGTTGACCGTTTTAAACAACAGTTTTAAAGTCATGTTTAAAGAAATTTAATACTATTAATTCTTTACTGGCAATGTTCAAATGTGGTTTCTTTAGTATTGATAAAAACAGGCTTTGAAAGCAGAAAGGTACAATCGGTGAAATAACACCATAAACTTTAAATTCAAGCACTTTCAAGGACCTATATGTTTGTTTTTATGTACTTTCCAGGCCTTGAATTCATGGGCCCTATCATACATTCAGCAAATAAAGGTGCAAGATGTGTTTGGCACGATTTGTTGCTATTTTCAGACCAACGCAACACTAATTTTCACGTTTTGCGCTGCGTTGTTTAAATAGTAAATCCATTTGTGCTGCTTTGTGGACTCATGAGTGTTCCGGTCTAGAAAGGTGGTGTGTTAAGGCACATTGTTGGCGCATTGCTATTTTGAGGAACTGAAATAGACCACACCAGTGAGAAACTAAAAGCTGGTCTAAAGTTCAGTGCAGAGCGCGTTAGTTGTGCACCCCGCTTACACATTTCTTAATACACACAGTATGTACAGAAATACACAAATATCTTTGCATTTGAAAAAAAATTTAAAGATTAAAATGTTAAAATTATTATTTTGTGTATAAATATAAAAACCACTATCTCCATGCATTTTTCATCTCGAGAGGCTTTTTTCAGTTTATTCATGATAATTTGCATTTGTATTTGCATAATGTTATTAGTAGTAGTGATATTTATTGTGTGCATATTTATATTTGCTTTAATTAAAACAAGTTTAGATTTGTCAGGTTTTGGAGACGTATGCCTCACCATATGGGGCATGAGAATAGGATGTGTGTTTGGATCTAACTCAGTTTTTTTGACCACACTTCGTTATTATTGTTCATTTATTCATTTGCTGGGCATTAGAAATGGATTTAGAAATAGTTTTGAATCAAATCTTTGTGCTTTACAAATGAAATTAAATATGTAGGCTGATGGTTGTCTTCAGCGGAGTGCGTACAGCACTGTTTCCTTGTCCACAAAAGTAAAGGAGTAAAGAGTAAAAGCAGAGTAAAGAGAAAGTAGAGAGGCCGAATGGAGGAGGCTCATCTTTATCTTCGCACAGCAGATGGTCTGTTTAACTGTTTTCTCGCTAGTAAAGCATTCAGTTTGTCCATTCAGTTTTTCCACTTACAAAGTCAGTCATATAAAAAGCAAATGCGCCATCTAATTGGTTTAATGCACTGTATGCTCAAAACACACCCATAACTCATTAAGAAAATAAGCACAACCATGTTAGACCATGTGCCACGGCACAAACCGTATTTTTCTCTCCTTAAAACAGCAAGAGTGGATTTGGACAGGCGACTCAGAGGCGCAGTAGGTAGTGCTGTCTCCTCACAGCAAGAAGGTCGCTGGTTCGAGCCTCGGCTGGGTGAGTTGGTGTTTCTGTGTGGAGTTTGCATGTTCTCCCTGCATTCGTGTGGGTTTCCTCCGGGTGTTCTGGTTTCCCCCACAGTCCAAAGACATGCAGTAGGTGAATTGGGTAGGCTAAATTGTCTGTAATGTATGAGTGTGAATGAGTGTGTGGATGTTTCCCAGAGATGGGTTGCAGCAGGAATGGCATCCCCTCCGTAAAAACGTGCTGGATAAATTGGCGGTTCATTCCACTGTGGTGACCCCAGATTAAGAAAGGGACTAAGCCGAAAAGAAAATGAATAAATGGATTCAGACATGCCCTTAATGCTTTTGCGCCATGAGCTTTAGACTTTGAGCCTAGATTGTTAAGAGCCCCATATGTCTGAAACATGTCTGAAAGTGTGGGAATCCTGTATTTACTAAAATGTACAGTTTGTGTATTCTGAACAGATGCATGCAGGCATGGTGAGTATGAGATTTTAAATCACGTAAAAAACTAAATAAATAAATCTAAAATCCTACTGACCGTATTTAAATGACATTAAACTGTCAAACACAACAGCTAAAATATTAATTCATTTATAAATATATATTAATTCATTTTTTTAATTGAATAAGATAAAGTATTAAAGAGTATCAAAAGAATATACATACAAATTCAGGATTGTAACACGGGGAGTGACAGACACAACTGAAGTTTAGGATCCACCTGCAGGTTTATTCGAAGTCAGGGAATCATTGGTCAACACAGGTGCAAACAGATGTATAAAGGCAGTCCAGAATCGTAGTCAAACACAGACGAGAGGTCAGTAGACAGGCGGCAGACAAGGAGAAAGGAAAACCAGGCAAAGATCAAAAACACGGAGGAACAAGCCTAAGGGAACCGCGTTGTAATGTCACTTTACAGAAAACAAGACTTGGCAATGTGAATGAGTGTGTGCGCTGCTTAAATGGTGTTTGTAATCAGTCCTTGACGATCCTCAGGTGGTACGAGTGTAATCAGTAGAGACTTGGAGCAGGTGTGAGTTTGTGTGTGGCATGACTGAATATGTAGTCCATTAATGGCGGAATTGTAGTCCATGTGTGTTTGTGTGTGAGATCCAGCGATCTGGGAGTTATGATCGCTGGTGATCGTGACAAGGATTAAGTCATCAAACACGTCTAGTTTAAATTTAATATAATAACAATATCTATTTAATAACAATATCTATTTTTGGCTAATCTGCAAAAGATAGAAAATTTGCTGAAATTTATTTGTTTTTTACAATAATTCTCCCCATAAGTAACCCAGATAAAGTCATGGTTGTTTTTGAACTGTATTTTCAGGTAAATAAGCCAAACAACCTGCAAATGAATGTACCTAACCCTAAAGTAAAAAGAGGAAATATTCTCATCAAAGCTCAATCAGTTGATGCCCTGAGACATGTCAAATGCACAGACAGACAGTTCCTCCTTTCCCTTTAGCACAAGACAAAGGGCACATAATAAACAAGAACAACACATCATTAAATCACTGCACACCATCACAGTATTAAAAAACAAGCACCAGAGGAGATTTGCAATACTTCTGTTTGGCTCATACACAGACAATACCTTGCCATATTGTTGCTAAGGTCAGATGTATAGGTCATTACAGAGCAGACTGATGTATTATTCAGAGGAGAAACGTCTTCTGAATAATACAAGAGATGCAACCATCTTCCTGCTGGCACAAGATGATTGTCATACAAGTAATTAAAGCGATAGTTCAGCCCTCAGAAAAATGTTAATGTTCTCAGTATTTACTAGCCCTCATTTTTTTTCCAAACAAGTTTTTTTCTTCTTCTGCTGAACCTAAAAGAAGATATTTTGAAGAAAGCTGGAGCGCTTAAAAAATGAGCTCTGCAAAACTGTTGCAAACAATTGATATGGGCTGAATTTAAACAAACAAATTAAATTTAGTCATGTTCAACTTAATTTGTTTTGTTTGTTAAATTCAGCTCAAAAATTGTTTAAAACCACTTATTTTATACAAATATTTAGTAGATCCAAGGAATCATCTTTGAATATTTTTTTTCTCAGTGAAGTAGGAAAAACAAATGCTACAGAATTCAATGGTTACAGATTTTCAGCATTTTTCCAAAGTATCTTCTTTTGTGTTCAACAGAAGAAAGAAACTCAGGTTTGTGACAGTAAACTGTATGTAAATCATGACAGAAATTTCTGTTTTCACTACAGGAAAATCATTGCACTGTGAAAAATGCAGGGTTCCACACAATTCATTCATGTTGTCTAAATACAAATCCATTAAGGGAGTGTGGGGCACAAAGTAATACAGGGTAAAAAGTAACAGAGTTTTAAGGTATTTGCTCAGGGTTAACCATGGTATGCTTATGAGGATTTCACCACAGTGTCGGCAGACATGTTCCTGCCAATTATTGAGAAAGTTTGGCAAAATTTGGATGAGAAACACAGGAGAAACCATTTTTTCCAACCCAGGCTCATTCTGAAAATGTACCGCTATATACATTTCTGGAGAGCATCAAATGCGTACCAGATTCGTGCAGTTTTTGTTTTCTGACTGACTGAGCGATCGACTAACCCATCCTCCTCCTTTCCTAAACCCAACCAATAGTGTTTTAAAAAGCACAGATTGACCAGCGTTCACCCACGTCCCTAAACCCAACCGTAGCATTCATTTAAAAAAATGAAATGTAGCCATCCAAAGCTCAGGCTACATAATTCACGATCTCCAGAAATGTATATAGGGCTACGTTTTCAGAATGAGCCTATGTTGATTTTTTTCAGCATGAAAGTATTTTTATTATACTCTGTATTTAAAATATATATATATATATATATATATATATATATATATATATATATATATATATATATATATATATATGTATAATATTAATATTTATATATATGGTTTGTCCAACCCCATTACTTTGTTCATTATTCAACGCAGGTTCATTTTGAAAACGTAGCCCCACAGACGTTTCTGGAGACTGCGAATTACGTAGCCAGAGGTACGTATGGCTGCATTTCATTTTTTTTTTTAAACGAACGCTATGGGGTGGTGTGTTGCCATTCCTTGCCATTCCTTGCGCTTACCAGCTTACCGCTTGCCTCCGTATGGATGGCATTCCGGCTGCAACCAGTTTGTCCCGTTAGCGCACCATGTACGTCAGCAGACTTGAGACACAGAGAGGAGTTGACCACGATGATGGAGTTTGAGTCCAGTGAAGAATGGTTCCAGAAAGCAGGTAAGACTAAATCAGAATCCAAAAAATAAAATAAACAAGTAAATAGTAGGGTGAGAATGTGGTCAAATCTGAAAACGTGGTAAAAAATCAGATGAGGGCTTTTCTTTTTTGGATTGTTTTCGAAACATGTTGGTGGGTTTAGGGAAGTGGGTGGGTGAGTCAATCAATAAAATTGGTTGGGTTTAGGAAAAGGGGAGGGTGAGTCAGTTGATCGTTCACTCAGTCAGTCAAAAAGTCTGTTAAAAGATCAGTCAACAGCAGCCTCTAGTGGGTTTGTGCGAGAACAGCAGGCGTGAATGGCACTTGTGGGGGAAATTTGAGATCTCAAAAAGCATACACAGCGGCCTCTCATGGATTCTTGAAAACAAAAACTGCAGAAAAATGTGCCTCCGGTACATATTTTGCGGTCTCCAGAAATGTCTGTAGAGGCACGTTTTCAGAATGAGCCTGGGTTGTCATTATTTGGCCAAAACCAAAAAGTGTTACTTTCCGATCTCCCCTTCATCAGCTCAGAAAGTTCAACCTTTCAAAGGAGCTGCTGAAACAGTTTTACATTTCCATCATTGAATCAGTCCTACGTTATAACTGTCTGGTTTAGCTCAGCTACCAAATCCGACCTCGGAAGACTACGTAGAATAGTTCGGACTGCTGAGCGAATCACTGGTACAACCCTCCCTACTCTCCAAGAACTGTACTTATCCAGAGCGAGCAGAAGGGCTGCCAAAATCACTCTGGACCCCTCACACCCCACACACTGCCTCTTTGAAGTTTTACCTTCTGGTCGACACTACAGAGCACTATGCAGCAGAACAGCCCAACACAGAAACAGTTTCTTTCCTCAAGCAATCATCTAACGAACACTTGAGGATAGTAATTGTGAAACAAACATCACTACTTGATATAGACTTTTTATACACATATATACTTATTTAAGATTATACTTTACATGCAAATTTGCACATAACAGCTGCACATATGTGAGCAATTCCATGCAAATGTCAAACTTGCCATGAATTTTTTTTTCTCCAAAAGACCGAAACTATTTCCGTATTTAACTGTTTCCGTATTTAACTGTATTTTGTGTGAGCAAGTATTTTACAGTACTTTAGAAATGCTCAAAAATATCTCTGTCAATGCTTTCAAACTATTAGATTTGATTTATCAAAGTCACACAAGTGGCAATTTCACATCTTTCACATCAATAACGAAGAGACGTCACATCCATAACGATGCTTTTTCCTCATAAATGCAAAAATCTTAAAAAAAAAAAAAAAAAAAAAACAATAATGTTTATTCTATAGAGAGCCAATTCTTATCCTTTTGATTAGCATTATTTATTTTTGGTTATTATGCTTATAAATCGAAGTAAAGATTTTTTTGTTATTGTTTTTTGTTTGTTTTGTTCAGTACTTGAATGGTTATAATGCTTATAAATCTTAGTAAAGCATTATTTCTTTTTAGTTGTGAAGTTTAATTCACAGAATTTCTACAAAGTGTGTTGTATACTGTTAACGCATGTTTATTTTCCTCATTTAAAGTACAAAACATGTTTACAGATTGATATTTTTGATCCCTTAACTCTGTGGTCAGTTGTTCTGGAAAATACTAACAGATGTTTCAATATACTGTTAACATATACTTTCTATGTGAATTTGTTTTGAGTTTTTACTGCAAATGTCACATCCATAACGCAGAAACTGCTCAGTATATAATTATATACCTGTATATAAATTTGTATATTTGCATTCACTATACTTCTATTTTTTAAAATATATTTATTATCTGTTTTTTTTTTTTTTTTTGTCCCGTCTCTGTAATTCTGTTGTACTGTAGAAGCTCTGTCATGAAAACAAATTCCTCGTATGTGTGAACATACCTGGCAATAAAGCTCCTTCTAATTCTGATCAGATTTTAAGTTAAAGTAACTAATCTAAGTAGACTGAACATAAAACAGTTAAGTTTCTCACAAAAATCTCCAGAAATGTGTTGTTTCAGCTCATTTTAAATAAATAGTCTGAACAAGCAGCATAAAAGAAATTCTGTGTGCAAATTAGGACCATAATATAATAGTTTACAGTGCACATTTTAGCTCTAGATGACAGATAAGAACACACACAAACACAATAAGTGTCAAATAATAAGGTATCAGTTTCAAGGAGTGAAACGGACTGGAAATGTCAGGAGGAGGTGCTAAAAAAGTGTCAGCGAAAACAGTCAAATATCCCGAGGCTTTGAAGGTGTGTCAAAAGAGGATCCTGTTTCCTGCTGCACGGTGAAACAAGGGTTCATTTTTTCCAGTTTTAAAACAGAGCTGACACATTAGCATACCCACTGGCACCGCATTTAAAAGCTTAAACTGCTCACGCATTTAAAACACACACCAATTTCCAGTAAAAAAAAAAACGATAACAGGCGAAGATAAATCGACAGAACGGCTGGTTTCAGATCTGTTATCCTCCTGAAGGAGCGCGCGTCACATGCTCAAATCTATTTTCCTTTGTAAGGCAGACAGTCTGTCATTTTATCCTGAGGATCATCTATCAGAATTGTCTCGCAAGAGCTACCGAGAAAGGCTTCTCTCACCTCAAACGGTGAACCGCTTCACCTAACATAATTCACAGCTGGAAGACATTCTCTGAATTCCCTGTTCTCACAAAGACCGAGCTTTTTTAAGTCCACCATCGCATGAATAAAAACGCCTCATTAGGGGATCTCGAGACTCGGGGACGGTGATGCGATTGCAGGGCTGCATTGATTTGAAGATCAATCGAGAGCAAAGGTGTTGAGAAGACTGAATCAATTCTGCAGAACAATACAGTCCTGCACCTCAAAGATTTTACCACCATCCCCCCAATGACACCGAACTGACTTCTGGCATGAAGACGTGTGGTGTGATGGCTTTGATACTTGATGATTACAGTCAGATTCCAACTAATGAATGACAAAGAAAGAGTGTTTTGCTAATATGTGTTGTCGTTTTTAAGCAAATATAAGTAACTTTGACAAATCAATTATGAAATTACTTTTATTAAAGCAAGTCATATTTTAAAAGTAAGAAACAACATGTTTGCAACGTAGATTGCTTTTTGTTTCATGTATAACATTTTGCTGTGTTGTATAAGTTACATTTCATTTCGATAGATCTTACTTATTGAAATGTTAACTTTCTAATTAAATATTTATTTTTGCAATGTATAGAAACTCTAGTCATTATCATGGTACTCAATCAGTCATCATATGTTGTAATATATTATAGCTATTAGGAATATAGGTATACACTCACCGGCCACTTTATTAGGTACACTTGTTAATACAAATTTCTAATTAGCCAATCACATGGCAGCAACTCAATGTATTTAGGCATGTAGACATGGTCAAGACTATCTGCTGCAGTTCAAACTGAGCATCAGAATGGGGAAGAAAGGTGAATTAAGTGACTTTGAATGTGGCATGGTTATTGGTGCCAGACGGGCTGGTCTGAGTATTTCAGAAACTGCTGATCTACTGGGATTTTCATGCACAACCATCTCTAGAGTTTACAGAGAATGGTCTGAAAAAGAGACAATATCCAGTGAGCGGCAGTTCTGTGGGCGCAAATGCCTTGTTGATGCCAGAGGTCAGAGGAGAATGGCCAGACTGGTTCGAGCTGATGGAAAGGCAACAGTAACTCAAATAACCACTCGTTACAACCGAAGTGTGCAGAAGAGCATCTCTAAACACACAACACGTCGAACCTTGAGGCAGATGGGCTACAGCAGCAGAAGACCACACCAGGTGCCAGTCCTGTCAGCTAAAAACAGGAAACCGAGGGTACAGTTCACACAGGCTCACCAAAATTGGACAATAGAAGATTGAAAAAACATTCCCTGGTCTGATGAGTCTCAATTTCTGCTGCCACATTCGGATGGTAGGGTTAGAATTTGGTGTCAACAACTTGAAAGCATGGAGCCATCCAGCCTTGCATCAACGGTTCAGGCTAGTGGTGGTAGTGTAATGGTGTGGGGAATATTTTCTTGGCACACTTTGGGGCCCATTAGTACCAATTGAGCATTGTGTCAACACCACAGTCTACCTGAGTGTTGTTGCTGGCCATGTCCATCCCTTTACAACCACAGTGTACTCATCTTCTGATAGCTAATTCAAGTAGGTTAACGCACCTACTTGCATAAGTCATAATGCACAAATCATTACAGACTGGTTTCTTGAACATGACAATGAGTTCACTGTATTCAAATGGCCTCCACAGTCACCAGATCTCAATCCAATAGAGGACCTTTGGGATGTGGTGGAACGGGAGATTCACATCATGGATGTGCAGCCGACAAATCTGCAGCAACTGTGTGATGCTATCGTGTCAATATGGACCAAAATCTTTGAGGAATATTTCCAGTACCTTGTTGAATCTATGTCATGGAGGACTAAGACAGTTCTGAAGGCAAAAGTGTCTAATTTTATTTATGCTTTTTTCAAGTAATCTATCTATCTATCTATTTATCTATCTATCTATCTATCTATCTATCTATCTATCTATCTATCTATCTATCTATCTATCTATCTATCTATCTATCTATCTATCTATCTATCTATCTATCTATCCATCTATCCATCTATCTCTCTATCTATCTATCTATCTATCTACCCATCTATCTATCTATCTATCTATCTATCTATCTATCTATCTATCTATCTATCACACATCACCCGTGTCAGATCTGACTTGACGTTTGTGTAAAAGTCTATAATATCTCATGCAAATGAAATTTATGACCACTGTGAAACCTAAGGACCCCAAATAACATTACAGCCCCCCTTTTTCATCTTGCTCTACACTAATATACATCAAAAGCAGCACAAACACCGTCCATATGGGCAGATATCACACAGCGCTTTGAAAATATATCACTTACAGAGCGTTATTCAAAATGCACCCCTCGCCTGTACAGTTTCTTTCCTGTATTCGCTCTTAAATCTCAGTCAAGAGCTCGGCATGCTCAGGTTTCAGCAACAAAAATGAGCTCTTCTTGCCTTCCCACCCCCATCTTTGTGCTGCTCTCCCCCCTCCCGGCGACTCTGAGACTCCCAGAGACTCTTGTTTATTCCTCCCCTCAGGCTGTAAGATTGGAGCCCGGCCTGCCATGAAAGAGCGCACACAAAACAAGAGAAGATTAAAGGATACAGAGATATAAGGAGTGCATCTGACCAAACCATCTGTGCTACTCAAAACCTTTTTTTTACCTTACACTTGCATGAAGAAGTGTGAGATCTGCAGTGCAGGCAACCACATATAGGAAGCTGCAACATAAATACAAGCCATGAGGGTTTATTTATGGATTCAGACACAGAGGAAGCAAAAGTATACAATGAGTTCAGTGACAAGGGTTAACCCGCACTGACAAAATACTGCAAAAACCAACATAAAATCCAGCGTGGTTCTTTTGTTGAGTTATAAATGCTGATACAATCTAGTCAGTCGAATGAATGAATAATAAACAGATGTGCTTGTACTTAGAGATGGCAAAGTTATGTTTCTTATACAAATTTATGAGCCTCATTGAGATGGGCTACAAATGCAAATGACAGAAATGGTGGAAGGTGGATAATCTAGGCGATGCATTGCTCTAAAATAGGGACTTTTATGGATAAGAATATGGATTTCAGTGCAGAGATATAGACATATATCATATTCAAATGTAAAATGACTGTGGTGAAATGGTTTGGCTTTTAGGTGTGTGCAAAATAATGATCTTGAATGCAGTAGGTTTGCATGTTAGAAGGGCTTAATGCTTTTGCAAAAGGGGTTTTAACAGGGGTCTGGAAACCCATTAAAATAGTAATAAGATTTTCTATAGAAATATATAATTTACAGCTTTTTCTAACTGCTTACACATGTTTTTACCCACAAAATGCCTCACATTTCTTTCAGAATATAACACGGCATTCAAAATGCCATAAACACACGTCAGGATGAAGCATCAAATAATAATATTAATAATAATAATACATTTTATTTGTATAGCACTTTTCCTACATACATGCCACTCAAAGCACTTCAAAAACAACAAACAATCATTGCAAAATAAAAAACAAATGTATACTCAGATAAAAGCATGCATGTACACAATTACACACACAATAGTCCTTACATATGCATATACATGCACACACCATACACACCGTATACATACATACATACACCTACACAATATACATAAAATGCATACACTTTACAAACTGTTATATTCATACGCAATTTTAAAAAGGTGCATCTTACACTTCAACACAATTCTTTCACTTCATTTGGGAGACAATTCAAAATTTTTTAGGCCAAACATTACTGCTGTATACAGTAGCATACAACAAAACCATAAACATACTGTATGTAAAAAAAGTATATTCCCAGAATACAGTAAAGAACATTATTGTGTGTGTAGGGTCTTTGGGGTGAAAAACGTCCAGTGCCTTGAGAAGCTTTACAAACGTTGGGTACATTATACTTGCCAGTGCCAGGCTGAGAAGAATTACTCTATTCTTTTTCAGGGAAATTTCAGATTTAGAGAAGGTGACTATGCAGTAGGTACAAAACTACAAATTGTGGATGGGTGATCAGTTTTTATAGGACCAGAGCAGCCAGGTGTCCTATCACCTTTGGTGTAAACTAGAATAAGTGTTACATTTCGATTGGTTGTGTTTGGAAAAGGAAAGCATGTAGCTTCGTGTTTTAGTTAGAGCATTGAATGTAGTGTTTTGAAAAAAGTGTTTTATACAATTGAAAACTGAGTTGAAGGCTGAGAAACCGCTACTGGTTTTTTGGGGGGTGTAATTTTGCATTTTGAGTGCATTTTTCAAATATTGTGTAACAAGGAAAGATTTAGTGTGTAAGCAGTTGGAAAGAAAACTGTAAATTATATTAAAGTACAGTGTATTAATAATATTTATATGATATTAATGGGTGTTATTGTGAGGGGCTTTAACTTTGTTATATCCACAAGCAGTCAAAAGTCTGGAATACTCTTTCAGTAAAACACAATAAGAAAAAAAAAAAAAGGGGGGGGGGGGGGGTTCCATCTATACATGTGTATGTGTATTTGTGTGTTTGAAACATTTTATAATTACAAGTTTGTATATTTAAATAGACTTTAAAATGTATATTTAAAATGTTTTAAGGATAATTACTCCAGTCTTCTGTCACATGATCTATGCCATAGGCACTGAAGACAACCACATATAGGAAGCTATAAATACAAGCCGTGAGGGTTTATTTATGGATTCAGACATGTATACGATGAGTAAGAATAAACTACAGTTTACCCACACTTATGAATCTGACTAAATCAAACGAAGACATAGTGTTGTTCTTCTCTTAGTTGATGAATGCTGAAACAATTTAGTGGAATGGATTAATAATATATTGATGCAGTTGTATTTAGGGATGGCGAATTTGTATTTCAATATGTATTTGTATTTATATTTCTAATACATTTGTGAGCTTAATTGAAATGGTGGAAGGAGACAGTCTAGCTGATGTTCTTCACAAACTGTCTCTTTGCACATAAGGAAACAGTTTGATTGATATGGTTAATATTCATTCATTTACCTTCTTATTAATCAGGGGTCGCTACAGCGGAATGAACCGCCAACTATTACAGCATGTTTTATGCAGTGCTTCCAGCCACAACCCAGTACTGGGAAAGGCCCGTACACTCTCTCACTCATACATTATGGCCAAATTAGATTATTCAGTTCACTTGTAGCACATGTCTTTGGATGTGGGGGAAACCGGAGCACCCGGAGGAAGCCCACACAAACATAGGGAGAACATGCAAACTCCTATATATATACAGTTGAAGTCAGAATTATTAGCCCCCCTGTTTATTTTTTTTCTTCAATTTCTGTTTAACGAAGAGAAGCTTTTTTTCAAATCATTTCTAAACATAATAGTTTTAATAACTCATTTCTAAAAATGGATTTTTCAAGACACTTTTATACAGCTTAAAGTGACATTTAACGGCTTAACTAAGTTAATTAGGTTAACTAGGCAGGTTAGGGTAATTAGGCAAGTTATGGTATAATGATGGTTTGTTCTGTAGACTAACGAGAAAAATATATAGCTTAAAGGGGCTAATAATATTGACCTTAAAAAAATTAAAAACTGCTTTTATTCTAGCCTTTTCTTCTTTTCTAGAAGAAAAAATATTATCAGACATACTGTGAAAATTTCCTTGCTTTGTTAAACATCATTTGGAAAATATTTAAAAAAGAAAGAAAGGGGGGCTAATAATTCTGACTTCAACTATATATATATATATATATATATATATATATATATATATATATATATATATATATATATATATATATACTCATATAAATACTTATAGATCTTGTCTTAACTGTATGTGCATTAAGATTGTGCATGCAGTATTTTTACTTAGCTTTAAGAGAGAATGTAGTTGTTTAAATTGATAAATATGTGGTTTATTTATAAGTGTGCCTATTTGAATTCAAAGACGGGACTTCCAGCACGTCAGCAGTCATCCAACCTTCTGACGGACACTTATTCTGGAGTCTGCATGTGTCTTTCTTTTTGTAGTTAAATGTGAAATATAACTTCTTTTGGGTTTACCAAGGATTTTTTAGAGAGAATATTGCCACAATCATCTGTTATTTGTTTTAGAGCAGATAGATTACAATCTTCAGTTTCACGTATTAAATTCCAACATAGTCTCAGTCTGAAAACATAGCCATACATACATTTCTGTAGATTGTGAATTATGTAGCCAGAAGTATGTATGATTGCGTTTTATTTTTTAAATGAACGCTACAGGGCGGTATGACGCCGTTCCTTTTCACACTTACTCACTTACACACTTACTCGCTTACCTCCATGTGGATGGCTTTCCTGCAGTTATCAGTTTGTCCAGTTAGCTCACCATGTACGTCAGTGAAGTTGAGACACAGAGAGGAGATGTCCACAATGACAGGGTTCAAGTACAGTTCCAGAAAGCAGGTAAGACAAAAACAGAATAAAAAAAATTAAATAAACAAGTAAATAACAGGGTGAGAATGTGTTAAAATCTTAAAGCATTGTAAAAACTATTGGTTGGGTTTAGGGAAGGGGTCATTCAGTCAGTCAAACAGTCCGTTGACAGCGGCCACTGGTGGATTTACGAGAGAACAGCAGGCACGAATGGCACTCACAAGTGAAATTTGAGATCTCAAAAAGCATACACAGCGGCCTCTGGTGGATTCGCGAAAACAAAAACAGCAAAAAACTGTACCTCCTAGGATGTATTTGGCGGTCTCCAGAAATGTATATAGAGGTGTGTTTTCAGAATGAGCCTGGGTTGTTAAATTCTGTTTGAAAACTTGGCCACTGATCTTATGACAGCTTTTCTAAGAAGCTTCATATTTGTTAAATGTTATTGTTCAATAAATGACATTTGATGTAAATTACAGTAGTGTTAAATAAAATAGTAGCCTACTTATTGCAAAACTGGTGCTTATATTAATTGATGTCTTAATCTACATTGTTCCAACATTAGAGTGTGGCAGAGACCATGAGATAATTAGCCATAAAAGCTATAAAACTGGTCACACTAGACATCATGCGTGCTAAATTTGTTTAAACTGTGCTGCAAAAAGGGCTAGGATGAAAAAGGAAGTTGTGACCCTGCTCAAACAAGCGATTCCTCTATATAATACATTTCTGTACAGCGAGGTCACGTTTGATCTTCCATTGGTCTCATGCGTTTATGTAACACAAATCTGAAAGCCAGAGTTTACCAAGCTTGAACTCTTTAGAAAACTTTTTTCTGCACAAGCCTGGGTTTGCAGACTGGGGGATTGTAGTGTTACTGCTGCTTAAGAGTGTACTCACACTATGCTATCTGAACTGTGACCAGGCACATTTCCTGGTTCGTTTGACAATTGTGAGTGCTCCGAATCAGACCCATGCGCGTTTCAGTTGGCCGGCCCTTGCCCGGTTGAAAGAGTTGTGCCAGAGTGTGGTACGCCTGTAGTGTGAGTGCAAATTTTGCCTGAGGCCGAAACTGAAGATGCAACGTCACTTTTAAGGGACTGTTTAATATGGATTTATTAATCATTCTTAATTTCAAATGAATGCAAACTGTCATAGTTTATTAAAGATGCAAACCCCCTCACCGCACATCAGCTGCATCTTCAACAAACCTCCTAATACCTGCAGCATGATGACTTTTATGATTATATATGAGCGTCAAAAGTGGCTGTTCAGCGAAATATTTGACTGTGTGTCACTGCATCCCAAACAACTAAAACGATATATCTTAAGCAATGTCCACTGTGCTGAGCAAGAGCGCTTCTCTTCCTGTTAAACTGAACTGTCGCAACATCATGCGTTCTCAGGTTCGGAAGGCAAAATGCAGTGTGAGTGCATTTTTGCACAAGCTTGAGCCCTCAGAGGAGAGGAGAGGGGGGGACAGCACTGTTCAAGGTGACTGTACCTAGTGTGAGTACACCGCAAGACTGAACAAGGCAAATAAGAATTATAATTTGTTAAAAGGAGACATCAGTTTCCTCAGCAGACATTAAACAACTGCCAAACCAATACTGAAATTAAGGTAAATCACAGTCGATCTCTTTCTTGTGTATAGTTTATTACTGTAGGTACACAAGAAATTCAGTGATAGTTTTGTTTGGCTTTTATGGGGCCAATTTTTCTGTGAGTTCCCACATGTGGTAAAGTCAACAGACTTTTCAAGCTTTTTAGAAATGATTTTAAAACTATTTATAAAGTGACATTTTTGAATGAGCAATGGGTTTGGTTATATGCACAGCTAGTGTTTTTCAGCCAATGATGAACTTCCTGTGAAAGGTTTATGTGACTGTTTTTAGTTTCATACGGTTCCTTTTACAGCATCGATGATGTGATGTAATTCAAATATAATCAGTTAAATAGACTTAAGCATCCATTTGGTTATTAAAGCGTAAAAAGAGCTGAAAGACCATTTAAATGCAGGCGCTGTCATTTGCAGCAGGCTCGCGCAGAAACTCAACTGAAAATTCTGAGGTAAAATTAATTTTCATATTTTAAAGACATCGCATGGAAAAATATAATTTAATGCAGTGCTTCTTGTTTGGTCTGATACCTACTTTATATCGTATCTCAGCCGGGCAGTGAAGATTGCTGCTTTTTTTTTTTTTAAATCCAGGTCTTAAACATGGCGATTTTGTATATGATGACATTTCACCAGAAGTCCTGGGGCTGGATGACTGAAAATAAAAAGTCTTTGTGCATATAGCCCATTGTTGTCGTATAGAGTCAACATTAGATGTGAATCCACGAGAAAGTAAAAGAAAGTAGTTCCTCACACAAAAGTGTTTAAGACACTTCATGGATGCTTTTTTGTTGTTGACACACTTAATCCATCAAAACTGTTTTATAAACGCAATACCACACTGGTAGAACTACAATATGGTTAAATTCATCCGCATTACTGTATGCTTACTGTATGCTATCATTGTTTGGTGATACTTCACATACAGCTGAAGTCAGAATTATTAGCCCCCTTTGTATTTTTCTTTCGTTTTTAAATATTTCCCAGATGATGTTTAACAGAGCAAGGAAATGTTCACAGTATGTCTGATAATATTTTTTTATTCTTGAGAAAGTCTTATTTGTTTTATTTCGGCTAGAATAAAAGTAGTTTTTTATTTTTTTTAATTCATTTTAGAGTCAAAATTGTTAGCCCATTTAAGCTATATTTTTTGACAGTATACAGAACAAACCATTGTTATACAATTACTTGCCTAATTACCCTAACCTGCCTAGTTAACCTAATTAACCTAGTTAAGCCTTTAAATGTCACTTTAAATATTAAGTATTTTCTAAAATATGTAGTAAAATATTATTGACTGTCATCATGGCAAAGATAAAATAAATCAGTTATTAGAAATGAGGTATTAAATTATTATGATTAGAAATGTGTTGTCGGTGCCAATAGCCTAGTGGTATTGTGCACTGACATATAGCACTGACGTACTTAAGGCGACCTGAGTTTGATTGCTGGCTTTCTTGCCAATCTTTCCCCTCTCTCTGCTCGCAATGCTTTCCTGTCTGAAATCTCTAATGTCCGGTCACAATAAAGGTGAAAAACCCCTATAAAATAATTATTTTTTTAAAAATGTGTTGAAAAAAATCTCTCCATTAAACAGAAATTGGGGAAAAACGAAACAGGGGCAATAATTCAGGGGGCTAATAATTCTGACGTCAACTGTATATGTTTGTTTAGTGTATACCCAGCAAGCAATAGCCGTCATTTCACCGGCTAGGTGAA
This sequence comes from Danio aesculapii, assembly GCF_903798145.1. NCBI lineage: Eukaryota > Metazoa > Chordata > Actinopteri > Cypriniformes > Danionidae > Danio > Danio aesculapii. The sequence continues at coordinate 38,393,656 of NC_079437.1, forward strand.
GTATAGACCAGATCTAGCCTGGCTACGTGTAACCCAATTTTGTTTTTTTGCTAAATAAAGCTTATATATGTATGATACTCCATCATGTAAGAAAAGTCAATAACGTTTATGAGGTTCCTGCAAGTAATAGACGTAGTTTCAGTTTCTCGGCGAAGTATAGACCCAATCTAGTCCGGCTATGTGTAACCCATCTCTAGCCCAAAAAAACTTAAATTTGATTACCTGTCTTTTTTTGGCAAAATACCTTGTGATATGTATGATATTCCTTCAAGTAAGGAAAGTCAATCGCATATAGGGTGTTTGGGCTTTTAAAAATATATGCTATTTTCATAGTCTGAGCGCAGCCTTGAATTAGCTCGTCGTCCGGACGGCTATTTATAGCCCACTGATAGCCTAAACTGATTCACTGTAGTATTTGGCCGTGCAGTGCGTGCATCACGCACGCATTATCAGTAAGTGTTAAGATGTAATTTCGTGACATGTTCTATATGTAGCCATAATTTAGCTTTGAATTAGATGTTCTTTACCCACCTCGCAAAATTGACATAAAAATTAATTGCAGACTTACTGCCTTTTTATTTATGATTAAAAACGAATATGGCATAATATATCTTATTTTATAATATATTACATATATCTTACGGTAAAACAAACCAGATCTAATCAGTTAAGAAAAATCAATGCAGTTCTGTACCCCACACGATAGATGGCGGTATTGCACATTTGTCGAGTCGGCTCGGCTGAAATGGACCAACAAATCAAGAGGAAGAAGCTGTTGTGGTTTGAAATTTGTAGCGCTAAGGATTGCGAGCGCGAGTGGCCTGCAAGGTAAGTGTAATCTGCTTTAATATCATGTTGTTTAGCAATGTTTTTTATTATATGTGCGAGTTTTAATATAGTATTACGCTAATATCAATGGACAGGCACCATTTATTCCAAAAATCTTAGACAAACAAAAACGGTGTGAGGGAGTGTTACAACATTTTAAACACGCAAAATTAAACACTTATTAAGCAAAGTTCGGTGATTAAGAGCATTTATTGTGTACATTGCGAGTCGTCTTAATTAAATTGCCTCATGAAGTCAAATAAAAAAATCAGTCATGAGATGAAACTTCTGCAGTTCTGACTTTTAAATCATGTTTGATTGTGATTTCATAACAAGAGACTTTTAAACACAAGTACCAAGTTAATTCTGTTTTTAGAAAATCTATTCAAGTTAATTTCTGATTTTTTATTGATTTATATTTTATAAATAAACTTTACTATGTTATGGAAAATGTCATTTTTTTGTAATATGAGTAACTGTATTTTGACTTGTCACAGTAAAATCTAGTATAAAGTAAGCTGATTACTATGAAATTATTATTATTATTATTATTATTATTATTATTATTATTATTATAATGCTTCTCTAATATTTGTAATTATTTGTTCTCCACAGATATTTGAGTGTGTCCATGTAAAATGAGAAGTCTAGCAGGTATGAGTTGCTTAAACACTTTAGATTAAAACATTTACACTATGACCACATTTGCTGGTTTCCCTGTCCATATGCAGATTGCCCATGTACAGTAACAAGCTGGATGAAGCTTTCGAGTCACATCAAAGACACAGAATGAATATTAAACAATATTTATGCATTATCCATATAACTGCTGTTGACAAAGAAACATTGAATATAACACATTGATACTAAAATAGTTAAAATAAGTGAATAAATAACTGAATTTAAATGTGTAAATAAGTAATCAGCTTTAAGCTGTAAACCTGTGACTAATTATTTTTTATGTTAATAGATGTTTTTTTTCTTCTAGTTTTAATACGTTACCATCAAGTGTGATTGTGTCCTGAAGACCTACCTCATTTGAAGAGTCTGTGCATCTACCTCAATGAAGAAGGAATATGTGGTAAGTGTGTCAACCCACCCTCCTTTCAAAAATGTATTTGTAAAACTCACAGTCACAGGACTGAGTTTAGAACACATCTCAGTATTTTCTCTCCTTTTTCTGCAGGACTGAAAGTGGCAGAATCTCATCGCACACACAACAGTGGAGATCTTTATCGTTTGGGCTGAGGATGCTGGTCCTGGGGACAGACCTACAGATTTTAGTGTAGAAGTTTTGAACCTGTTGAGTGTCACATATAGGTTGGATGGACTTCTTGGGTTCATGTACACTTAAAGGTTTTTTTTAACCAGAACTGAAAACGTTTAATTATCCGTGTCGTACCAAACATTGATTTGTCTTCGAAGTACAAATTAAGATACTTCAGGTGACATCTGAGAGTTCTCTCATTCTCTATAGACAGCAATGGTCCCAACTTGTTTAAAGTCCAGATAAAAACCTAAAACATCCTCAAAACAGACCACATGCTTTCAGTTGTTTAATCAGAATATTTTTAAGCTAAAAGAATAATTTTGAGTGCATATAAAGCAAAAATAACAGCCTTTGAGTTTCTTTATTCTGTTGAACAAGATATTTTGAAGAAAGCTGAATACCTGTAACCATTGGTGTATAACCTTTACTTCCATGGTATGTTTTTTACAGGTTTTCAGCTTTCTTTAAAATATCTTCTGTGGAAAAAAGGAAAAAAGTCTTAGTTTTTATCTTATTTGTTTTGTCATAACTTTGATATATATATATATATATATATATATATATATATATATATATATATATATATATATATATATATATATATATATATATATATTTATTTTGTATTGTTTAATGTTTTTAATATTGTTAATGTTGCTTTTATTAATAAAAGCTTTGTTTAATTAGTTTGAATGGATTGCATTTTTGAAAACCTGTTGATCAAAAATGTTGATATGTATACGTGTATTTGTGTTGTTTATTAAATGTATAAACATAATCATTCATTAGCTGAAATTTTGATGACTTGTTTATGCTTGGGCTGTACTTAGACGTCTATTAGATTTTCACTGACAGCCCAAATGTAACCATTATTTAGCCTAGACCAAAATTCACCGGCTTTTAGACGTATATATGTAGCCGTTGAAAAGGTGTCTAAATCACGTCTAGTCTAATCTTGGGCTATGGTTAGACGTCTATTAGATTTTCACTGACAGCCCAAATTTAGCCGTGATTTAGCCTAGACCAAATTTCACAGTCTAATAGACGTATATATGTAGCCGTCTAAATTTGGGCTATGCTTAGACGTCTATTAGATTTTCACTGACAGCCCAAATTTAGCCATGATTTAGCCTAGACGTCTAGGCTATGTTTAGACGTCTAATAGACGTCTATTAGACCAAAAAATGCTTGCTGGGTATGTTTAGTTTTTAAATATACATTTAGTGTGTATTAATCAGACTTTATTATAAAGAGGCAGCTGTAAAATGTTTTTTTTTTTTTTGTCTATTCTGATTAAGGTGATCTCACAAAACTCTTTATTTTGAACACACTGTTGCCTATTGTTTACCCTCATACAACGTAACAATTAATTGTATAAAAAGCTGTTTCGAGCAACCCAGTCTAAAGCCAGGTATGTTCTAAGTAGACTTTTGTCCCAGGTTTTCATCATTGCCATCAGGTCTAGACAGAAGCTCCACAGTCCCAGTTTTATATCATGACAGCGCCATAAACTCTCTGCCACGCTTGATTGAAGTTAGGCACGATTCAACAGCCTCCCCTGGCGGATGCTGCGATTCAAACGCAACGAGAATAAGCCATCGAGGTTAGCTTTCAGCCTTTTGGAGTCCGATTCGTTTTAGCGAATCGATTCACTCGGATAACTCATTGCAATGAACTGATTCAGAACAAACTGACACGTTATACAAATCTAATTCCAAGTAAAAAAAAAATGAAATACTCTTTGGTTGTTTGTGTAATCACATGTCTCAAAAATGTGCAGTTTATAATTATATTAAATCCCACATGAGAAATTTGGTGTACATCTGATTCTAACGGAGTCATCATTATCGACTCTAATGAATCAACCCTTTGCGAATTGGTTTGAACGAATCATTGAAAAGAACCCGGAATCTTGTTCTGGGCTGAAAATGTCGAAAATGACAAGTTTTATGTGTCTTTTACGACACATTTAATACGACGGTTATCAAAACAGTTTAAAACGTACGCTAAATAGCCAGAAACGTAAAAGCGACAAATTATGTGGATGTGATTCCTGCTGAGAATAACAATGTTTTGTATCCCGCATCAGTCTTATATACTAAAATCATAGACCCATTGTTCTCATAAAAATCTTAACAATCATGGATAGTTGAGTGTTTAATGAATAATTAGCCGGAAACCCTAAATGCGGTTCGTGATGCGGAAATCATTCGATGGTTAATGAAGTTCCAGCCTCCTTACTGATGTCAGGAATTTAATCAGGGAAACAATGTCCTCAGAGCGCAGGCGCGGTGGCCAAGTGGTAAGGCGTCGGTCTCGTAAACCGAAGATCGCGGGTTCGAACCCCGTCCGTGCCTTTTAATCCACAATATTTCAATAAAGCAAAAAATGTGTGGACGTAGTGAGCAAAAGATGGAAATCAAGGTGGAGATGATCCATGTGCTGGTTTACCTCACGATCTTGTGAAGAACAATCAGAATTTCCTATGAGCAAGCTGGGCTTATGTTAAATTTACTATAAACTACAGTAAATGTCATGGATCAATAGCAAACAATCGCCTAGGTGTTTCTTATCATTGGTAGACAATAATGCAGTAATGTGATTACCTCTACAAATTATGACAATGCAAAGTTTGAATGTCCTCATATATTATGCTAAAGCTATAAGCAAAACAAACACAATTTGACACCAAAATTACACTGAAAGAATGTAGAAATAAATCATGGCCTCAAAGTAAAAATTTTGCTCTTTCGTTTTAGTGAATCATATAGTCATTAATGTACCCTGCCAATTAGTTTACTCAATTAAGTTCATCTGTGGGCAGTTAAATTTTTTTTATTACAAGTTAGTTTGTTCCTTCACTATTCAATCATGACAGCGACATGTTGGACGCTGTGATCAGAGCAGCGTTTCGTTGTGAGTTTGGTTATAATGGAGGAGTGCAGAAAAGAGACCAACAACAACTTGAGAGACATGTCATTGAAACTGAGCAAAAACACAATAGCAATGACAATGGGCTCTATGCACAGCTATTGTTTTTCAGCCAATGATGAACTTCCGGTGAAAGCTTTATGTGACTATTTTCAATTTTATAAGGTTCCTTTAACAGCATCGATGTTGTAAGGTAACCACAAAATAGAGTTAAGTGTTCATTTGGTTGTTAAAGCGTAAAAAGAGACGAAAGACCTAGTTCCTATTGTGTATTGTTCCTACACTGTAAAAACTTAGGTCATCACTTAGTCTTGACAGCATATGTTTTTAGGTCATTGTAACTTACTAAACTAAGTTAATCATTCATTCATTTTCTTTTCGGCTTAGTCCCTTTATTAACCCGGGGTCGCCACAGCGGAATGAACCGCCAACTTATCCAGCACATGTTTTGCACAGCCGATGCCCTTCCAGCCACAACCCATCTCTGGGAAACATCCATACACATTCACTCACTACAGACAATTTAGCTTACCCAATTCACCTGTACCACATGTCTTTTGGGGAAACTGGAGCACCCGGAGGACACCCATGCAAACGCAGGGAGAACATGCTAACTCCACACAGAGACACCAACTGACCCAGCCGAGGCTCAAACCAGTGACCTTCTTGCTGTGAGGCAACAGCACTACCCACTGTGCCACTGCGTCACCTAAGTTAGTCACGTTCTATCTTAATTTTATAGGTCACACAAGCTGTTTTAAGTCAGTTTAACATAAAAATAAGTTCAATGGACTCATGATTTGATTCAGCTAAAAAATTTAAGGCAACCAGGATTTTTTTTACATTGTATAACTAGAAACATTAGTTTATGGTGCAAACACACACTAAAAGAGTGTAACCTACTTTTACCAATAGTTCTATAAACTAGCGAGTCGGTGTCAAATAATTTACAAAGTGTGTATGTAGGCTGTATGTATGCTTTGTAATGTTATGATACTGAATAAGCATATGCTGAATGAAACAATATCTAAACATTAATAATAACTAATAAGTATCTTTAACAATCAGGATTGGGTTATATATCAATACATTTTTTTAAAGATATATACAAACATAGACCTTACACGCATAAACAAGCATGAAGTAATACAATTACAACAATAGGCAGATACAAATATAAGGGGGGGGGGTATCAAAGTATAATGACAATTGTAAATAACTAAATAAATAAAAATAAATAAATTATAAAAGTTTATACAATATAAACCTGCAAAGGGTTGTGAAGGGGCTATAGCAGGGGTGCCCAAACTTTTTCGGATAAAGGGCCAAAACACAAATATCATTATGAGCCATGGGCCGAAGGAAAATATAACTATACCACCATATACCAGCTACATTAAAGTTTCCACAGGTAATTTCCTAATTTATTTAATAATATTTAAAAGTAAGTAGTAATCATTACTTTAAATCTTAAATCATATTAAATAAAGCAGTATAACTTTTAGTATAACTAATTGCAATACAAACAACAGTGAACAGTGGAGTTTTGCTCACCAAGGTCTCTGCATTGTCCTTTGTCCATCAGGTGACAGTATGTACATTAAATCTCATTCATTTACAGCATTTAATTGAAACATTTAATTTCAGTTAGTTTTTACCAATAAAGCAAACAAACAAAAGGCTACGTTAGATTTGAAATGGCAATCTCTAAACCATCCCAATCTTTCTTCCTCTTTTATCAGATGGGATGGCAGGCCAAATCAAAGCTTACCTTGGGCCAACTTTGGCCCGTGGGCCCTAGTTTGGGCATGGGCTACAGGATACAAAATTCCCTGAAAAAAACGTAGCTGCTTTATCATTTGACAAAGTACTAAGTGATGAAGCCATAATAGCAAGTTCATTAATGAAGTGTACAATAGAGGTGGGTAGTGGGTTCATAAAAACAGTTAATGCTGTGTACAATCTTTTTTAGCTATGACAAATTTAACTTGTTTATAGCAAAAAGGGTTTACATGGATATTGACATGAGACATTCGTTTCATCTTGTTTTTTTTATTATTTTTTTTTTAAAAATTCAAAATTAACAACCGTTTGAAAAAGCCATGGGATGGCAGCAATCAGGGTAAAAATAAACAACAAAAAAAGAAAAAAAATTAATAAAACATGTAAATGTTTGCTTAACAGCTTTCTTATTTCTCAGATTATAGATAGTTTTTATATAAAACTTAAACTCTCACTTCAAAATAACAAATAATGACTTGCAATCCCTGTGCTTGCTTTTGTGTATACTGAATTTTGCCAACAGAAGTAATAGATTGATCAAAAAGTACTCTTTGAGCGTCGGCGCTAGTGGTGTAGTGGTTATTACGGCGACCCAAGTTCGATTCCGTCTCGCGGTCCTATGCCAATAATTTCCCTCTCTCTGCTCCCCATGCTTTCCTGTCAATACTCTCTACTGTTCTATCAAATAAAGGTGAAAAACCCTGAAAAAATAATTATTAATAAAAAGTACTCTTCGTGTAACGACCTGTTGAATGTAAGAAAACCAACTAAAACATTTTTAAAACAAAGTTGAAAACTGGGCATTAAGTAGATTCTAATAAAATAGCAGAAATCCTACCAGAAATTATCTACATATGGGCAACTCCAAAACAAATGATAATATGTTTCTGTATGTAGACCAACAAAACATACAGCATGTATCAATTTCACAATTAAACCTGCTTGCAGGAAAATAATTACTGGGATAATATTCATAAATAAATTTTTTATATAAATAAGACTTTATTTGTTATTAAGTATTTATGAGATAATTTCCCAATTTTGGGCCATTACAAATCATTAGCATAGCTATTCTAGAAAGTCATTACATGAGGTCTTTGAAAAAGAGTTCGAATTTGTCGATTATTATTTTTAATAGAGAAAAAAAAAACAGATTTGACCAACAGCAGTATCAAGTGGATGCAGGAACAGCAAAGGAGAGGGGGAGCATGTGTTTTTGCAAAGCATTTGAATCTTGTTTTTATTTATTTATTTTTTTATTTTATTGAATGCTTGAAAAACATTAACAACAAATGGCATCAATCAAACAGCAACAATCCAGGGGTTTTCAGTCATTTAGTCCAAGATAAGTGCCAAGTCCTTCATCAATGTTCTTGTTCATATTGCTTTTAAGTTTGTTGATCCCTCAATACACTCAAAATACATTTTCATTTCAATTTCAAATTTAGGAAAAAAAGGCTTACACTTACAAAACTTGCTCTTGTGAATATAAAATTTGGCCAACAAAAATAAGGTTTATGAAATAAGTATTATTTTCCTTTTCGCACTCATTGAAACCAAAGATAACATTCTTATATGCAAATTCAAAGTCGGCCTTCACATAATCTTTTATAAAATCAAGAGCATCACACCAAAATGTCATTGATTGAGGGCAGTTCCTAAATAAATAAATTAATTAATTAATTTCAGGATTCACTAAGCAAAAAGAACAGTTGGTGTTCATATCATTATTAAGCATTTTAAGATTACGCTTGTCTGGATAGCATGAATCCGTTAAAAGGTAACTTTTCTTATTTTGTTTGTTATAAAAAATGTGTGGGGTAACGTTTCATCTTGTCTGAATAACCCCAAAGAATGGTTGTCGTCACTGTGACGTCACTGACTTTCAATCTATCCCAAAAAAAGACACTACTACAATCTCAGCAACAGAGGGCGACATAGAGCAGCAAATCTGTGCTGTAATCCTACAGGTTTGATTGCAGATTAATAAATCACCTATTTTCATACATTTAAAAAACACCTTTTTGACTCGCATTCGACATATTCATGTAAACATGACCCACACACAACTATATAAGCTATACTTAAATGTATCATAGACATACTTATTTTCTTCATACTTAACTAACATGACATTACACGAGTAAATGAATGAAAACTATGAGTAAAATCTATAAGAGAAAAATAAAAATACACTGCAAAGTAAACTCGGTCATATAACCACTCTGGGGTTTCTAAGAACGTCCCTTCCTAGTTTCTATATTTGGAAATGACTTCTAGGAAAACAGAAACTGCCAGCTCCATATGTTTTATCATCCACGTGTTTAGACGTCGCCCCCTTTTAAAGCAAATGGGAAATAAGGCAGCGAGTCAGAGGAGAGATTTACATACTGACACCTATTGATGATCATTAATAGACTGACTGGTGAATGTCGGCTCGGGGTTTCGCTCACAATTGGCGTGCGCTGCTGGAAATGGCATCTCCCCCATGCGCGGCCCCTGCTTTACCTAGTAGCGTGACCATGAAGCAATGCACGAGCAGAGAGAGATCTTAACATGCACAGAGTCAGTCTGGCTCCTCGAGACGCCTGCTCATCTCGCCAGCAGGAGCACGTACGGCGTGCACTTAAAGAAGACAACATCTGATTCAAGCCGGCCAGATGTTTCTTTCCGTCGCGCTGCGCTTTATTCGTGGCGAGGTAAGTTTCCAGATATGTTACATGGATGTGCGCGCGTTTTCAGCGGCAGGTGTGATCGGAATCGGGGCAGCGGGTAGAATACTTATTAATTCTATTGATGATGTCATAATAGGTATTCTGCTCAGCCGTTACAATGGGAATTGGCGTTCGGATGAAAAAGAATAGCGGATAGAGATCGCCAACGTGATGTGCGTTCTTTTAAAGCAACAGCCTGATGTTTTAGGCGCATATTGCTGCTTTTGGCGGATATTGCTCGCAGACAGAGGCAGACAGATTGTGTCTGAGAGAGTACCTGAACTCTCTGGGGAGTCGAACACACTGTCTGGGACTCAATTGACGCCCGGTTGTCTCTCTTAACACAGAGATCTTGATGGAGCTTTTAAAAGCCTTCATGCTTCAAAACAGGTGAAGATCGATTAATTTTGTAGCCGGTGTATTTATGTGTGTGATTTTTTTCTTCACTTGAAGCCATTACTGGAGAAGGTCACTGTAGCTTTGATTAGTGGTCAAATATTTTAGAAAAAGACATTGGACATGCGTGGTGTTTGTCATGTTCAAGTTTATTTGTGTCATGCTTTCCGCAATATAGGCTACGGCTTTTGATAGAGGGAGACCAGATATATTCTTTTCCTCTTTTAATTGTAAATTGACCTACATTTAGTTTTTCTCATTGAAATAGGGTAAAATCAGTCTGGACAAAGAGACGGATTGAGTTAGAAATATCCTTGAGAATTGACCAAATGGCCATACTTAAAAAACTGAGATTACAAAAGAAAGTTTATTGAGAAATGGAATCTAAATGGATTTTGATATGTCTTTAATACTGGCATGTCAACTTGGGAAAATAATTTTTAAAATAACACCCAAGTGCAGTTTTTTTAAAGAATGAAACAGGATACAGTTTTGATTTTATATATATATATATATATATATATATATATATATATATATATATATATATATATATATATATATATATATATATATATATATATATATATATATACATACATACATACATACATACATACATATATTGAGATGCAAAAACCGTCTGAAATTTTCTTCTAAAATGAGCATTTTTATAAGGCTTCTATAAGTTTAGTAATTTCACTTTTATGGCAAAAGATAAATTGTTTTCATGGTTAAAGTGAAATAAATCCACATAAACAAAGCAGACTAAGAAAAATGTTAATTTTCGACTAAAATTTCAGACGGCACTATGAGGTTTTTGCATCTGAACTCTTCATATATACAGTTGAAGTCAGAATTATTAGCCCCCTGAATTATTAGCTCCCGTGTTTATTTTTTCCCCCAATTTCTGTTTAATGGAGAGCAGATTTTCAACACATTTCTAAGCATAATAGTTTTAATAACTCATTTCTAATAACTGATTTATTTTATCTTTGTCATGATGACAGTAAATAATATTTGACTAGATATTTTTCAAGACACTTCTATAAAGCTTAACGTGACATTTAAAGGCTTAAGTAGGTTGATTAGGTTAACTAGGCAGGGTAATTAGGCAAGTTATTGTATAACGAGGGTTTGTTCTGTAGACTATCGAAAAAGAATATAACTTAAAGAGGCTAATAATTTTGACCATAAAATGGTTTTTAAAAAAATTAAAACTTATTTTATTCTAGCCGAAATAAGAAACAAATAAGAATAAAAAATAACAAATAAGACTTTCTCCAGAAGAAAAAAATATTATCAGACATACTGTGAAAATTTCCTTGCTCTTTTAAACATAATTTGGGTAATATTTAAAAACTAAAGAAAAATTCAAAGGGGGGCTAATAATTCTGACTTCAACTGTATATGTTGGTTTTATTTTTTTTAAATGTCACTATAGTCTTTTAATGCAATGAAAAAAATCTGCATTACTGCCATTATTTTAAAGGTATTTTTATTTTGTTAACTTAAATTAATTCTAAATATTTGAGTGAGTGACATCTGGTTGAGTTAGCATTAAATGACCAATCTGTAATTAAGAAAATAAGTAATGTGGTTAATATTTGTCATCAGCTAGGTCCACTGAGGCTGATATTATGGTATAGAGTATAGTATAAATTAGGCATGGGCCGGTGTAAGATTCTGATGGTATGATAACCTTGGACAGAAATATCATGGTTTCACGGTTTTACAGTATTTTGATTACTGCTCTAAAATAAGTTCTTTTTAAATGTCTTGGTAAAAAACTAAGACTTTTTTCCCTTTGAACACAATCTACTTTAATTTGAGAAACATTTAAAATATTTTGGAGCAGTAAAAATGTCAGGCTAAATAATTCAAAAGAATCATTGACTTCTGCTGTCTTCATTAGTTTCAAAAATACTGATTTCATTACTATTTAACATGGCATCTTGGATATCTTTTCTGCAGGTGATACTGTTATCCTAAAAAAAAAATAAAAAAAACATAAATAAAAAAATCTTACACATGCCATAGGGACGGTATAGCAGAAAATTTTGCTTTTGACTTTTCCAAACTGTGGTATATCTTGAAAACGTTATTGTCCCATCCCTAGTATATATCACTATAGAGGAAATGTAGAGGCACAACTGATGTTTAAGTTAATGTTAGTTGTCAGCATTTGAATGGCCATATAAGAAAGCATTGTGATTTCAGTGACGAGACTTTGGGGGCAAGATGAGTATTGATCCCTATCCAACTGGCCCGCAAAGTCCCGCTTCTGGGACTCACCCTCACAGCGTGACAAAAGTAACTACACTAGTTAAACTTAATAAAGAATATGTAAACTATGTATACATTTAATTTGCAATTCAGATCCATCTGATTCTGAATAATCATTATTTTATTAAAAAAATCTTAATGTCATTCAACTAAAATAAATATTGCAGCTGATAAGCAATTTTTTTAATCTGTGAATGTGAAATCGGATTTCGTGTTAACATGATATTGTAATATTTAATCAGTGCAATTTTAAAGTAAATACAAATCTAATAAAAATGATGCAAAATGTGCGTGTATATAATTTTTCAGTACTGAAAAGAAACTTCACTTGAACATGTTATTGTGTTAAATGTGTCAGAGCATATAATCTAAGTAACAGTATTGGAATGAATTAAATTTAATTTCTTTGAATGTATAACTCGTTTATTATGGATGAATTCTACACATTTATTTATAGCAAGAAATAAAAACACGTACAAATTACTCTTAAAAGTTATTAAACCAAATAAATTTATTTTATTTGCATAAACGTGCACTTTCAGATAAATAAATCATCAATATTTTATTTTATAATGGTTTGCCAGTGGGCATATAGTCAAGTTCATTTCAAAATGAAGCTCCAGAGGTGTGTTTAATCTGGACAAAAGGCTGAATGTATTTTACAGAGGTTTTGACATTGATATAACTTCATAGATATTTGTACAATAAATATTTTTGACTCCTAAAACTGCTTAATATATACCCATGTCCCAAATGACCTGAAGCATGACCTGACTAAAATCTCTTCAAAAGTAATTGTATTATAGATCAAATGTTCTGTTATTAAAGTCTGAGCATCTCTTTTGGGTCAAACCAGACTTGAACATGCTGAATGTTGAGTGTTAAAATGTTTTTTCCCTATCAACTATATCAATCACGTGGATTGATTTAAGTCAGATTACATCACATTGGCATGTTTGCGCCTGATGATCGTGAGGCAAATGGTTTTACTGCACAAAAGCTCTGCATAAACATGTTTAATCATAGTCTAGAAATAAACACTGTGTTGTGAATGTGCGTAATCTGGATTCATGCTCAAGTCAAATGTAAATCCGCAGGGAGAATGAGGGGCTTTTGGGGGCACTTGTGTTTCAGTTTCACCATCATAATGCCCCTAAAAATCCTTATTGCTCTTGCACTGATCACCAGACATATTTTATATGTCTGCATGCAGGTTTTGTGAAACTATAGTCTGCTTTTATTGCTTTTAGGTTTAACCTAAAAAAGAGTTATTACAAGAAAATCCATTAAATTGACAAAACGTAAAATAGTTACAGATGTTACTACTTCAATGTGTTCCTTTTGGCGCCATTCATACCGCGGCGACAGCGGTACTTGGTGCGCCAGCAGCTTTTGACCGCTGGGTGGCAGTTTAACCACAGATATTCAGCTTTGCCTTTCCACAACACTAAACAGACTTTTCTGTGCGTACCTTATGTACGTTTCCACGTAAGACCAGGCTGGCTGCTCCATAAACACATTCGAGAGCAAGGTAAATGTGCATATGGATTCTTTGACAAAAAAAAAATTAAGATGTATACATAAGTCAAAAGGGAAGTGCGCAGACATAGCAAAACTATGATGAGGGTGTCCCGAATTTGAATTTCGACTTGTGCCTGGTTCCATCCTTCTATCTATTCCACTTCACGTACTATATATGGTGTAGGATAGGGTGAATTTTGGTTGAGGTACGACTATTCAAAAATGTAAATATTGAGAAAATCCTCCTATAAGTTGTGTAAATTAAGTGCTTAGCATTGCATATTACACATTTAAAATGTGAGTTTTGGTGTATTTACATTAGTAAATTTACAAAATATCATTTGAACCCATACAATGTATTTTCGGTTATTGTCAAAAGTATACCTGTGCAACTTAAAGGGTACCAATTATGCCCCTTTTTACAAGTTGTTAAATAATTCCCTGATGTCTCTAGAGTGTATATGTGAAGTTTCAGCTCAAAAAACCCCATGAATTTTTTTTATATCGTTTTGAAACTGAACATTTAATCCAAGGCTTTGATCCAAATTGTGTCATTTTGGTGACTGATGCTTTAAATTCAAATGAGATTGGATGAGGGCGGAGCTGCAAATGCCTGTGCGCCAGCATAGTGGGAGATTCAAAACAGGACATTAACATTAAAGCCTGGTTTATACTCGACATGTTCGCTTGAATGCGTGTGGCGACATGATTTCGGCTGGAGGAGTGCACAAAATTTTTGAGACTCGAGTGAACAGTTTGCGTGGCGCTGCATTTGATTTGAGTTGAATATGAATCACTTTGAAGAGATTTTTTTCTGAAACAGGTACCCCTGTATAGACATCTATATGATCTGTTCATGCGTGATCCTAGGGATAACCAGATGGCCAATAATTCTTGGCTAGAAATGGCAACAGCTGAGAAACAGGAGGAAAGTTTTTGTTAAAGGGCAAAAACCTGAGGAATAAGTTTGTTAAAGCCAAAAGAGGCCATGGCCAAAGTTGTGACCCATGTACAAAATTACAGAAATGTGTTCCACCATTTATAGGTTTTACACCAGGCATGTCCAAGCTCGGTCCTGGAGGGCCGGTGTCCTGCAAAGTTTAGTTCCAACCCCAATCAGACACACCTGGGCTAGCTAATCAAGCACTTACTAGGCTTTCTAGAAACATCCGTGCAGGTGTGTTGAGGCAAGTTGGAGCTAAAATCTGCAGGACACCGGCCCTCCAGGACCGAGTTTGGACACCCCTGTTTTACACTGATGGATATATTTTAATAAACTTTAATAGGTAAAACTGTCCGAGATATGAACAAAAGCAAGTGATGCACCAGAGTTTGATTTAAAAATAAATCTCGAATGGTTATAAAAATCTTTAAAATCATTAAAATATTTAATACAAATAATTAGTTTAAAATCTTGAATGATACTAATGATATGACGTAGTTCTGGAAACTTTCTACTTCTCTGTTTATCCGTCTGCCTTTACGGTCATTTTCTTTTGACCACCCCCTGTTATTTAAAAGAATATCTCAACGCAGTTGATCCAATAGTCTACTGGTTAGTGTGCGGATAAATGGTGCAGTAACACATCAGGGCACCCTAAGTTCGAATCCCAGCTTGAGGACATTTCCCAACCCTACACCCCTCTGTCTCTCTCTCTCCCACTTCGCTTCCTGTCCCACTACTGTCCTATCTAATAAAGGCAAAAAGGCCAAAAAAATAAATCTAAAAGAAAAAAGAACATCTCAATGGCTAACATGTCAAGTATAAAAGCCTTGTCTGTTTTGTGAGGTGCGCGCACAGTCAGCGAAGGTGTGTCATGCGGTACCAGGCAAAAGTATAAATCAGCCTTGAGGTTATCTCTGTGAAAAATTGAAAATGTCAAAAGAAGTGTTTCAGAAGAATGCAGCTTATGGAGACTATACAGTTTTCATGTGTGCATCCTAAAACTCCACATTTATAATGCCTCTTAGGCCCAATCCTAATTCTACCACTTAGCCCTTCCCCTTACCCCTAATTTTTGTCTTGTGCATTCACATGAAGGGGTAGGGGTGTCCCATATCTCTTTAGCTTAAAGGCGTAGGGCTAAGGGGAAGGGAGATAGCCCTTGAAACTGAGATTTTTCAGGACGACACTCGAAAAAAAAAACAAGGGGTACAAAAATTTCCCAGGATACACCATCTACAATGGCAGCATGGCTGTACACAGAAGTCTGGAGATGCACAAATTAGTATGTTTGGTCATTATTACGAATTTTTACAGAAAACAAGCATATGTTTTAAAACATTCATAATGGCATTTGTGGTTTACCATCATGCTTTAAAAAAAACAAAAAAACGATAAAAAAAACGATAAAAAAACAATAAATTTGCTATCTATATCCCTAATAATAACTCCTGTATAGCAGTCCCACAACGTACTTTCAGATCTGACACTCGAATACCCTGTCAGAAATGTCTAGTGGCTGGGAATTAGCTTTTACAGTGTTTGCTATAATGTAAATGTTGTTTTCGTATAGATGGTTGTGGCCACAGTGGAAATGCACAGTACAGTTACGAGCTTATTGTCACATTATATCGTTTTAATAACATGATATCGTTACCTTCTGTGATTTCCTGAAGATAAATACTAAAAAAATTCTGCAACTGTAATAACTACAGCAGTCGCGATCGTCGATCTTATATGAAGCAAGTGATCGTGATGACATATGATGATGTGTGCAGGTGTTGTAGCGCTGTATCATTTATTAGGGGTAAAATCTGAAGCCCTTCCCCTTCACACTCGAAGGGGGAAGGGGTAGGGGTAAAAAATAGAATTGGGATTGAGACTTAGTCGCAATTTCAGCAGGTACAGTGTGAAAATTCGAATGGCGGACGACTGCTTCTTATTCAGAGCTGTTTAAACAAATAAGTGAGAGCTCATCACTTATGGGCATGGCTTGTCCTCTGTGATGACACGAGAATCTCAATCAAAGTGTTTCTGCATGCTGTTTTTATGAAGTGTGATTATAAAAATAGAATTAATGTTTTTTTACTATTAGAGACTGGCTATACTTACACACTACTGCCTGACAACTATGTTTAAAACCACTCATAAAAATTCATTTTGCATAATAGGCCACCCTTAAAGACTCATTTTGTGGTCCAGGGTCACATAATCACAAATGAACACATTCTCAATTGTAAATGTTTTCTTTAAATCTTGCTAGTTTTAAGACTAGAGGTGACTGTTCCAAGATGGCGGACACATCAGCATATCTTGTGCAAACAAATATGACAACAAAAGAGATGTTAGCATTAGAAAGTTATTTTAATTAACAGTGTATGTAAGTAGCGAAGTGGACAAATCATTTCATAATAGATTCGCTAAATAAATACATTATTTATTTGGGGATGCCTTGCATTATATCTGGTGCTCAATTATGTTGTGCTGCACCAAAGGCGCTTCACTAAACGGCTGAAGCATCTGCTGCATCTACTCAAGCGTTCTGTCAGCCAGCCGACGGTGGCAACAATCCGGTTTCATTCGCAGTCTCCATTTTATGTCATGCACAGTTTGATCTTCTTGCTGCAACATATAGCAGGGCCCCGTCCCCCGAGGGCCGCTCAAACAGACGAGCACCAGAGGAATTCTACAGTCCGAGCTCATGCAAATCATTTGTCTGTCGGTGGTGAACGGATAGGAGTTTGCCACCCCAAAGGGTTCATTCACGTCAGACGCCAGTCATGATTTAATTACAAAACTCTGCCCAAAGCTACCGCTGACAAGAATAAGCGGAGAGATGAGAGTAATAGACGCTGCTATGCACTTAACGTAAACAGTATGGGCGTCTTGTATTTTAATGTCAAATTACTGAAGACCAAATGTCAAAAACATATCGGAAAATAAGCAATAGCAACTCCCATTAGTGTGTCTTCTTGGTGATCTCTCAGTGCGCTCTAAAACATATCATGCCATGTTATTATAAGAACAAGGGGTCTATTGCTAGTTGAGGGAACAGGATGTGATTCCAAGAATGTGAAGAGCCTAATGCCACATGTGAGTTGGGGATAGTTTTGTTACGACTTGCCAAACTGCTATACTTAGGAATATAACGTAGAATGCTTTCACATCCTCTGTCTGTTTTAGTCATCTTTAATTGAATTAATTGATCATAAAAGTTATGTAAAACTGCTGGGTTTCACACAATTCCGTCATGTTGTCCAAACACAAATCGATTATGTTAACACTACAAATTTAAGTGAACTGAACATAAAACAATCAAGTTTCCTAAACAAATCTCCAGAATAGTTGATATAGCTCATTTTAATAAAAACGAATCACAATCAGACGATCTAAATATGAAAAATAATTAACGATTTAAGGAGAAACAGGCTGGAAACAAGTCAAAGTGTTTGCCAGTGCAGTAAGTTCATTATTCTTTTTTTTGATTGTATATTTTTTATTTGTTTTTCAAAAGTTAACAATACAGAACATCAAAACTAAGCAACAAACAAACTAAAGTAAAACACACACAGTGTATAAAATAAAATAAATAAGTAAAATAAAAACAAATAAATAAAAAGTGAGGAGATACAGTATAAACCAGTGGAAAAAAATATTTTGTCAAATCAAATCATGTGGTACTGTTTTAATATAATTCAAAAATGGATTCCAAATCTTTTTAAATAATTCACCCTTTCCTCTCAAAGAGTATTTGATCTTCTCCAATGGTATACAGTTGCAAACTTCTGAGATCCACAGTCCAATCGGTACATCACTGTCCGTTTTCCATTTCAAAGCAATGCAAGGTTCATTATTCTTGGTAAGATTTCTTGAAATGAGAAAACGTAGCTAGGATTTAGTCTAGAAAAAATGTCTTAAAATAAGTATTATAATGTCTCGGTCAAACTAGAGTTTGAGCATGCAAAATTCTGTCGTACGGCCCTGCGAAAAGGGGCTGCATGAAACAAGACGATTAGATATTAACAAAATAAGTGATTCGTTCATATGTTACATTTCTGTACAGATAGGTCATGTTTTGATCTTCGATTGCTCTCACACAGTCACATGATGGCATTTTGCTGGTCAGAGTTCACCAAGTTTAAACTTTTAAATGCAGCGACATGCGAAACTTGTCACATGAGCTTGCGTTTCCGGTTTTCTGCATTTGCATGCTTATGAATGGAAGTCTATAGGGCAGAAAGTGCAGAGTGACCGCAGCTTAACGTTTAGTCCAAGAAGTGTATTTAGTCTAATTATCTTAAAATGGGCTGGTTAATTACTTTTTAAACAGTTTGCCTTTTTATTTTGTGTGAAATGGTCTTAACTTGAATAACTAAACTGGAGAATTTCTCTAAATTTAAGAGTTATATATTCTGTTTTATAATGAGTCAAAGCATTTAAACCTAAAACAAGATTATTGTATGAATTAAATCAGGATCACAGATACTCTACATGCATATTGTCCACAATGTTTATTAAAATTAAGACTTGACAGTAGATACACTGTAAAGAATTCTAGGTTCCACACAATTTCTTCATGTTGTCCCAACACAAATTAATTAAGTTAACATAACAAATTTAAGTGGACTGAACATAAAACAATTAAAATTAATAAACAAATCTCTACAATAGTTGTTTCAGCTCATTTTAAATAAACAAGCAGCAAAAAACGAATTTTTTATAGTGTACACTGCAAAAAATGACCATCTAAATACAAGAAATAATAAACAATTTAAGGAGATACAGGCTGAAAGCAAGTGAAAGTATGTGCCAGTGCAGTAAGGTCATTATTCTTGGTAAGATTTCTTGAAATAAGAAAACTTAGCTAGGCTTTAGTACAGCAAAAAATGTCTTAAAATAAGTATCGCGGTCACACTAGAGTTTGAGCTTGTGAAATTCTGTCGTACGGTGCTGCGAAAAAAGGGCGGGATTAAACAAGATGATTAGATATTAATAAAAGAGAGTGATTGGTCTATATTTCAAATTTCTCTACAGAGGTCATGTTTTGACCTTCGATTGGTCTCCCGCAGTCACGTGATGCCATTTCGCTGATCAGAGTTTACCAAGCTTGAACTTACGAATGCAGCGACGTGTGAAACTTGTCACATGAGCTTGCGTTTTCGGTCTGCCGCATTAGCATGCACATTAATGGAAGTCTTTGGGATAAAAAGTGCAGTGTGACTGCAATGTATTTAGTCTAATTATCTTAAAACTGGATGGTTGATTACTTTGCTTTTCTTATTTTGTGTGAAATGGTCTTAAAACTAGAGTTACTAAACTGGAGAATTAATTTAGTTTAAGAATTGTCATTATATATTGTCTTAAAATGAGCCAAAGCATTTAAACCTAAAACAAGATTATAGTATGAATTAAATCAGGATTACGCATTAGTGTCTGATCTTTTTTTAATGGGCAAACTTAAAACTATATGTCTTTTATTGTAATTAAACTCAATTTGAAAGTGAAATACCCAACATTTACTAACAAAGGAAAAAGATAAGTAATCTTAAAATATCTGTAACAATCTTACACGTTCGGATCTTATACACAGCATTGGCTTCTTAAAACAAGATCAATGAGATGTTTTAGGGTAGAAACAGGATTGTAACTCTTCACTGGATCAGTTTTTTTTATGGTGGCATTAAATGTGCAGGAATTTGTGCATGTTTAAAATCTGCGGGCACTGGGCACAAGTCCTGCTGAAATGAGCTGTGCTGCTTTCTCTGTTCTGTGGCTCTGTTACGACTGGTAATTGGAGAAAGGGAGAGTTTCAGATGGGAAAGTAATTATTGACACCCCACACAGCCGACAGTTCATCCTTCCTCGCTCAACTCACTTCACATGACAGAGTTGTGCTGGCTGTAACTGTAATGGACTTTAGTGGCACACAGTTGTGTATCTTAAAGTTTATTGATACGCATTTGAAAGCAAACTCTGGGAGCAACAAATGATTTCCAGCTACTTGGAGGAAAACATGTTTTTAATATTATGTATAATTAGGACTACAGTCCTGAGAAAGATTACTTACACAGGGGAAGCAATTAATTTAATAATTGAGCAGACACTTTTATCGCAAGTGACATATGAATGAGTAATATAACAAGCAATTCATCAAAAAGAGCTAGTTATAACTTTAAGGCTGCAAGCTAGAACAGGGCATTCAAGGTAAGGCAAAGTGAAAGCATTTTACTTTTCATTTTTAATTGAGAGATTTATTGAGAGTTTTCATTTAGTCCATGATGAAATAAAACAGACACATATTACAATGGTGCATCACTTTTTCACATTTCTTTATGTTACAGCCTTATTCCAAAATGGATTAAATTGATTTATTTGCTCAAACTTTTGCACACAAAACCCCATAATGACAATGTGAAGATTTTTTGGAAATTTTGGTATATTTATTAAAACTAAAAAAACTGAAAAATCACATGTGCATAAGTATTCACAGCCTTTGCTCAATAGTTTGTTGATGCACCTTTGGCAGCAATTACAGCCTTGAGTCCTTTTGAATATTTCAAAGAGTTCAATTCTAGTCTCATCAGACCAGAGAATTTTGTTTCTTATGGTCTGAGAGTCCTTCAGATGCCTTTTGGGAAATTCCAGGTGGGGAGTGGCTTCTGTCTGGCCACTCTACCATACAGGCCTGATTGGTGGATTGCTGCACAGATGGATCTCCTTCTGTAAGGTTCTCCTCTCTCCACAGAAGAACGCTGGAGCTCAGACAGAGTGACCATCAGGTTATTGGTCACCTCTCTGACTAAGGCCCTGTCCCCCTGATCACTCAGCTTAGATGGCCGGCCAGCTCTAGGAAATTTTTAGGTACCCTTCCCCAGCCTTGTGCCTCAAGACAATCATGTCTCACAGGTTCAAAGACAATTCCTTTGTCTTCATGCTTGGTTTGTGCTTTGACATGCACTGTCAACCCTGAGATCTTATATAGACAGGTGTATGCCTTTTCAAATCATGTCCAGTCAACTGAATTTACCACAGGTGAACTCCAATTAAGCTGCTGAAACATCTCAAGAATGATCAGTGGAAACAAAATGTACCTGAGCTCAATTTAGAGCTTCACGGCAAAGGCTGAGAATACTTATGTACATGTGATTTTTCAGCTTTTTTATTTTTAATAAATTTGCAACAATTTAAAAAAATCTTTTTTCACATTGTCATTATGGGGTATTGTGTGTAGAATTTTTATTTATTTATCCATTTTGGAATAAGGCTGTAACATAAAAAAATGTGGAAAAAGTGAAGCGCTATGAATACTTTCCGGATGCACTGTATGTAAATATGTAAACAAATATAAGGAATAACATCTTCAAAACAAGTCCGCTATGCTTCAGAAAATTAAACATGCTAGATTGTCTGCGATGGTGTCGTGAGGCATCGCAGACATGGTATCGGTTGTCATAAACTATGATACATTACACGAGAAGAAATGATTGATTCTTGTGTCATGACTTCCATTTGTCGTTTACGACTCCCCACGACACCCTACGTGAAGGAAATCATACTGAAATTGTGTGATCTGATCGGGGCTTTTTAACTAGCCAATTGAGCGAACACACTTTCATTCTGCCGTATCAGAATTGTGCAACTGAACTACGCCCACAAGAAAAAAAAAGAAAACAGGAAAGTGCTGACAAGTGTGATTATGGCTTCTGCTGCTTCAGAAATATTAATTGACAAATTAATATCAAAGAAAAACAGCATTTGTAAAATGGGAATATTTTGGTTTCAAAGTCACAGACACCAAACAAAAACAGGTCATTTTTAGAGCTGTGGCAGAATTGTTGCCACGGCTTACAGATTATTGAGCTGAAGCTTGAATTCAATTAAAATCACCGTGAGGCATGTATTACATTGTAAATCAAATCGCAATATCTGTGAAAAAAAATTGCAATTAGATATTTTCGCCAAATCGTACAGTCCTTGCAGGAACTTTTTTTGTTTTTTCCATCTAAACTCTTCATATACAGTGGAAAAAATGAACAAAAATACTAAATTAGGAGAAAACAAAAACATTAAATAAATAAATAATAAAAATTCTAAATTATTGTGTTACATAAAAAGACATAATTAAAGTCTTCCCTAACCGCGATACACATATGAACCCCTGCTTTGCTTTTATGCATTTTGTAAAGAAAACGTTCATAGGAAGCTGTCTCGGTCATTTTATTGATCAATTCCTTTAGCTCTGGGATTTTAAGAGAATGTTTGTTTTTTTGCCCAAATAATTGGGTTTTCAGCTTTCTGCATTCTTGATAGGGGAAGATCATTTGACCACCAGGGAACAGTGAACAAGAAGGTTCTGTTAAGTGATTTAGTGCCTCACTGCGATGATTAAATGAGTTAACGCTGTTGGGCTGTTTACACAAAACTTTTATGCATTTCGCCCGCTGTGTTTACAGGTTAAGCGGAAGTACTTGTCTGTGTAAACACCAACAAAAGAGAGTTTTTGAAAATGATGATGTCATTTATGTGTGTGCTAAGTGTTTAGGGAGGAGGTGTAGATTAAAGTTCCCACGCAAATCCACCAGAGGTCGCTGTCGGCTGACTGACTGACCAACCGACCGATCCCCCACCCTCCCCCTTCACTACCCCCAACCAATAGTGTTTTCATTCTCACCCTGTTATTTAGTTGTTTATTTTTTATTTAGCTTTTGTGTTTTTTTTTTTTTTGTCTCACCAGCCTTCTGGAAGCGTTCTTCACTGGGCTCGAAATTCGTTGTCGCAGTCAATTCTGCTCCGCCGACGTACATGTCGAGCTACCAGACAAATTAGTAACAGCGGAAAAGCCGTCCAAATGGAGGTAAATAGTCAGCTGGTAAGCGTGAAAATAAATGGCATCATATCGCCCCGCAGCGTTCGTTTTAAAGATGAAATGCAGCCATACATAGCTCTGGCTACATAATTCACGATCTCCAAAAATGTATATAGGGCTACGTTTTCAGAATGAGGCTATGTTGAGTAGTGTTGTTGTTGCGCAAATTCTACATAGATACCAACGATAAGCCACCAACCACACCTCATTACGTTCTCAAGCAGGTCGAACGCGGTGTGCGTACCCTAATAGAAATCTATGTTTAAAATGTAAAAATGCATGGCGCTGTTTGGCACAACTTGGCGCGTCACCAAGCGATGCATCTGGTATGCGACCCCTTTTACAGGTACTGCTTACTAACTAGGTGGCAGTGCCAAATATTGGCTTGGTATTAGTAACATAGTGTTTCTGGCCTTTTTTGTGGATGAGTAAATGCGCGGATCATTATTGTGGTGTAAACATGAAACCTTTTTAAAATGCAAGGCAAAAACTGGCTACATCCTTGTGCTGTAAAAGTAGCCTTACTGGCCTCAGGCTTCTATATTCATAAGAGGTTGCAGAGCACAATGATTAAAAATGACTTGATTTAGGGCATTATTATTACAGTAGGCCTGACTGTCCCCCTCTGTACTCCCCTGCCGACCTGCACTCAGATTGCACTTTGTTTAGTAGAAAACAGGCAGAAAAATATACTTATAACATACAAACAGCATTAAGATGATATATAATAACACAATAATACATTTATAAGTCGTGTCACACAATGTTTTTTATAATTATACGTATTTGCGCATATCAGAAGAAATGTCACCACAACAATTCAATTGCCCCTGACCCAACCTCAATAGATGTGAACATAAAGTGCAAATCTTTGGTACTGGTAATTTTTTTTGCACAAAACTGGTACATTTTTTTGTTCAAAGGGGTTAAATTATATATATTATATACACAGATAATCACCATTATTAGAATTTTTAGAATAGTTTTTTTTGTGACAGAACTGTAAAAAACATAAATAAAAATAGATTAAAGAGATTAAATAAAAGAGATTTAGAAAAATCTGTCAGAGAAAAATGACTTAAGAAGTTCTCACACATTATATTTTGACTCTCTAAAACACGGTGTTGCAAGTCACTTGCTCATTGTTCCTCCTGACGTCATCATGGCCTCTGAATCAGTTTTAAGGAATGCACCGGAGAGCCATTTATGCTGAGTTGGCAGTTCACATTAGCAGTCTTACATGTAATGGTTTGGTTTGTCAGAAAAGCCCCTGTAGAATCTTGCCCGGAAAAAAAAAGCCTTCACACCCCTTAAAATAGAGAATCTGTGGAAATTCATGCAAACTTGTTTTCTCCCTCATCCTCGAGGTTTGCACTCGTTTCATTTACTGAACACAAATAGACTGAACATGTTAGCAGTAAAGTGTTTCGCTCTGTCAACACTGTCGGCTTCAATTATTCGATAATATAAGAAAAGCTCATTATATATAATTATGGACTTAGCCATTAGTGGAGTTTTGAAGTCCATAAACTCATTAAGATCATATCATCTTCCTCTTTAAATGTCGGACCATAATGTAAGTGAGAATACACAGCTTTTGCCTTCTGAGTGTAATAAAACTACAAATTTATATGATTATTATATTGCTCATGTCAACACACATACACATACAGATCAAACCACAAAAGTTTAGTGTGTAAAATGGCAGAAAAACTGTTTCTATTTTCCAAAATACGCATCTTCACTCTTTTCCTCAGGGAAAGCCGCAGGCTCATAGCAAAAAAGATTAGTTTTTGTAAGCATCACCTGTCTAGTTTCAATGCTTTGAGGTTGTTTTATTTAGGGACAGTTCACCCAAAATGACAAATTTGCCGTTATTTGCTCACACTTTACATATTCAAAACCTATTTGAGTTTATTTCTTTTGTTGAACATGAAAGAAGATATTTTAAAGAATGCTGGTAGCTGGCTCCCATTGACTTCCATGATACTTTATACAATGTATATTAGATTCAATTCACCATGATTTTATAGCACTTTTACAGTGTAGATTGTGTCAAAGCAGCTTAACATAGAAAACTGAAACTGTCAGTCCAGTTTTCAGAGTTAAAGTTCAGTTTAGCTCAGTTCAGTGTGGTTTAAATTTCATGGCTGAAAGTCCAAACACTGAAGAGCAAATCCATTGATGCGCAGCTCCACAAATCCCAAACCAAGCAAGCCAGTGGCAACAGTGGCGAGGAACAAACTTCACCAATTGACAAAGGAAAAAAAACCTTGAGGGAAACCAAGCTCAGTTGGGCATGACCATTTCTCCTCTGGATAAACTTCTTGTGCAGAACTGCAGACTAGACGCCAGAGGCTGGAGAACGCTTATACTAAGTATTCTGTGAAAGTCAAGCGGGTTCCAGCAACCAGCATTCTTCAAAATATCTTCTTTTGTGTTCAACAGAAGATTTTTTTTTAATATTTCAAGAGTTCACACTTAGCTGATAATCAATAAAGCGTATTTGGCATGCTGTCCCGGGAGAGAGCCCTGAGCTCGTAATATCCTCGAGCCTGGGGCTCCCTCCCGTTAGAAGGGCGAGAGGGGAGTTTGAGCTCAGGTAGGTCTCGAGAACTCCCCTGCTTGTCGCCGCGTGAGAAGTGTAAACTAGGGTTGTTTTCGGTGATAATTTGGTTTAATCTATTGCTATGGTATATGTTTTTGGACAGTGGGAGGAAATCGGGGGACCCGGGGGAAACTGGGGGAGAACATGTAAACTCCGCACAGAAACACTAACCAGCCCGATAGGAGGTTGGACTAGCGGTGTTCTTGCTGTGAGGCAACAGTGCTAGCCACTGGGCCATCGTGTCGCCCTATCGGAAAAAAGGGGGAGGAAGTAGGGGTGGAAGGAGGGGGAAGCTTCAAGGCGAAGATAACTGGAGTGAAAAACTCTGGTTATTTATAATGCTTCCGTGATCATCTAATGGGTCACATTATGAAGCTAATGAGGAGCCAGCCGTGTTGATCATAAGCACGTGATCCTCTAGAAATTAGTTTATAAATAAACCACACTTAAAACAACATGAGGTAATTTTATTTTTTTGCAATAACTGTCACTTTAAAAATAGACTATGAATGTAAATTTAAGGAATATTACTATTATTGTTATTTTATAGTTTTTATTTATTTTTATAGTTTTATAGTCAATATAAATCAATACAGGGCATCACTGTCACAATAGCCTCACAGCAAGAAAGTCACTGGTTTGAGCCCCAGCTGGGTCAGTTAGTGTTTCTGTGTGGAGTTTGCATGTTCTCTCCGAGTTTGCGTGGGTTTTCTCTGGGTGCACCAGTTTTCCTCACAGTCCAAAGACATGCGCTAAAGGTGAATTGGATGAACTACATTGGCCGTCGTGTGTGAGTATGAATGCAAGAGTATATGGGTGTTTCCCAGTGTTGAGTTGCTTTTTTGCGGTTCGACATTTTATACAGCTGATCATTCAGTTTATCTGGATTTATGAGTTATGGGAGTAATATGTCATTTCTGTTTTCTGTTAACTATAGCTGATGACTTTATACCCATTCTTTGCATAAAATAACAAAAATGTGCCACGTTTTCAACCTTTTATATGAATCCTTTAGACTACACAATACGAATGTTTCAGAAGAGTAAAGAAATCAATATTTGTTTGAATAACTCTGATTTTCAGTCACACCGAATGAAAACACTGATTATGCTGACCAATTTTCTGCAAGAAAAAAGGCTCCAAATAGTAATGTTTTCAGACCTTTATAGAATAAAATAAATAATTTGCTCATACCTTGTAATTCCAGAGAAGAAACCAAGATTTTTCAAGTGCTCTCTTTTTTTATCCATAGCTAGCTATGTATATATATATATATATATATATATATATATATATATATATATATATATATATATAGATAGATAGATAGATAGATAGATAGATAGATAGATAGATAGATAGATAGATAGATAGATAGATAGATAGATAGATAGATAGATAGATAGATAGATAGATAGATAGATACTGTTGAAGACAGAATTATTAGCCCCCCTGTTTATTTTCTTCCACATTTTCTGTTTAACGGAGAGCAGATTTTCAACACATTTCTAAACATAATAATTTAATACATCATCTCTCATAACTGATTTATTTTATCTTTGTCATGATGAAGTACATAATATTGACTAGATATTTTTCAAGACACTTCTATACAGCTTAAAGTGACATTTAAAGGCTTAACTAGGTTAATTAGGTTAACTAGGCAGGTTAGGGTAATTAGGCAAGTTATTGTATAACGATGGTTTGTTCTGTAGACTATCAGGGAAAAAAAACAGCTTAACGGGGCTAATAATTTTGACCTTAAATGTCTAACAAAAAATTCATAACTGCTTTTATTCTAGCTGAAATAAAACAAATAAGACTTTCGCCAGAAGAAAAAATATTATCAGACATACTTTGAAAATTTCCTTGCTCTGTTAAACATCATTTGGGAAATATTAAAAAAAAAAAAAAAAAAATTCAAGGGGGGGGGGGGGGGGTTGGGGTGAAGGGGGGGGTTCAAAGTCTGATCTCACGAGGAAACTTCACTATTTTACGTTTTGTCAGTGTTGTGGCTAATTCATACAAATTCGTATGAGTTTATTTGTATGAAAATGTACGGTTTTAAAAAGGAGGCCCCATCCCTAAACTCAACCGTCACTGGGGGATAAGCAAATCATACTAAACTGTACGAATGAGATTGTACAAATTCATAGGACTTAGCCACTAAATGAAAAAGTTATGACTTGCCCTGAGAGCGTGTCGACATATTAGCTTACATAACAACATTTATACATGACCACTTACAGTGTGTGTTTTTGTGTGTGTTCTGGTTTGTATAAAGACATGTGTATGGTATTGGTATTACACTGTTAAGGGGATTTCCTGACATGCCTTCTGTCCTTGTTATTCAGAATGCTGAAAATCATACTTAACAGGGTAAAAGTACATTTTTGCCACAGGTTTCCTGTGAGGGTTGGGGTTAGGGCTATGGTAAGGCCATATAATATACCATTTTTATAGTATATAATATATTACGCCTATGGAGTCCATGGAAACCACATATACAAGTGTGTGTGTGTGTACAGTGGGGAAAATAAGTATTGAACACGTCAACATTTTTCTCAGAAAACATATTTCTAAAGGTGCTGTCGACTTGAAATTTTCCCTGGTTGTTGGTAACATCCATACATGCAAAGAAAACAAATCTAGTTAGTTTACAAATTAAGCTATGTGTAATAAAATGAAATGACACAGAAAAAAAGTATTGAACAGATGATAAAAGGGAGGTGTAGAAAGTCAGTGAAAGCCCAGACAGCAGCTGAAATCTCTCAGTAGTTCTTCAGCAACCCTCTGCACTTCCTCATTGTAAATTAATATTAGCTGCTTCAGTCCAACAGCTACAGGGTGTAGATGTTGAACTACAGGGTATATCAGGGTGATGAAGATGAAACCAGGGTGGACATTTTTGCAAGACAATGATCCAAAACAAAGCTAAAGAAAATCTCAAATGATTTCAGAGAAAGAAAATCAAGCTGTAGAATGGCCCAGCCAATCACCTGATGTAAATCCAATAGAAAATAAAAATTAAATATCAGATTTGATAGAAGAGACCCACTGAACCATCAAGATTTTTACACTCTGTGTCTGTGAAAAAATCACACCTGAGCAATGCATGTGACTTTATTCTTCATATGAGAAGCGTCTTTAAGCTGCTATCACCAAAAAAGCCTTTTATATATAGTATCAAATACGTTTCAGTAGTTCAGTACTTTCTCCTTGTGTCATTTCATTGTTATTACATATAAATAATGTTTCAGATTTGTTTTGTTTTATTTTTATGTTTGTATTGTTTAGGTTTTTACCAAAATTTGATTTGGTTTCATTTCATGTCAACAGCTCCTTTAGAAATATTATTCTCAGGAAAAAACATGATGTGTTCAATACTTATTTTCCTTGCTGTACATGTGGGGAGGTATATCCTTAAATGTCAAGACGTAACCACGCAGTATCTCTTCTGCCGGTGCACCAACAGGTTTGCAGAGAAACAGCATCCCGTGCAGTGATTCTCACAGGTCTCAGCAGGGTAAAGATATATAGAAAAATAACACGTGACAAGCTTCCCTTGCGCAACGGCAGAGGAATATGTTTACCGTGTCTTGCCCGCAGTTATATTTAGAAATCAACAGAAAGTATGAATAGAAAACAGGGTGCATGTCATTAGAGAGCGTATTTTGTCATGAAACCAAACC
This sequence comes from Danio aesculapii, assembly GCF_903798145.1. NCBI lineage: Eukaryota > Metazoa > Chordata > Actinopteri > Cypriniformes > Danionidae > Danio > Danio aesculapii. The sequence continues at coordinate 38,423,493 of NC_079437.1, forward strand.
TCGATCTAATGTCAATGCTAAAATGCATGTAATGTCAGACTTTTCTCACAACATTTCTCCCTCTATCACAGTTTATTGGCTATAGTTCAGAAAATATTAATAAAATGTGACAAGAACTCAATGTGTCAGGACAAATTAATCTTGGTAATGTCAGTTAGAAAGGTACACAGTATGTAATGGATTACAATGTATGACGATATGTACACAACTATCAGTACTTGAGCCTCAATGACAGCATCTAGTCTTTGCTGTCAACCAGATTCACTCAAACCTGAAATTCAGTTAACAGCTTCAGATACTCACATCAATATATGAAGTTCAGATGCAAAAACATTTAAGTGCCATGTGAAATCTTCTTCTAAAACGAGCATTTTTCTCAGATTCCAGTGTCTTGATTCAGTAATTTCACTTTTATGGCAAAAAATAGGTTATTTTCATCGATTTTAAGATGAAATAACTGAACGTAAACATAAGGGGCTCAGAAAAACGCTCATTGTAGAAGAAGATTCTAGATGGCACTTTGAGGTTTTTGTATCTGAACTCTTCATATCACAACTTCTGTGACACTGAACAACAATAATTCAGATTTTTACATTACCATGATGGGGCGACACAGTGGCTTAGTGGTTAGCACTGTCGCCTCACAGTGCTAGTTTGCATGTTCCCCCCTGTGTTTGCGTGGGTTTCCTCCGGGTGCTCCACAGTCCAAAGACACATGCGGTATGAGTGAATTGAGTAAACTAAATTGGTCATAGTGTTTGTGTGTGAATTTGAGTGTATGGTTGTTTTCCATTACTGGGTTGCAGCTGGACGGGCATCGGCTGTGTAAAACATATGCTGGATAAGTTGGCGGTTCATTCTGCTGTGGCGACACCTGATGAACAAAGGGACTAAGCAGAAGGAAAAAATTGTGTAAAAATTGTGTTTTTCAGCATCCACTTCTTTTCCATTCACCACTCCTCTGTAGCTGACTGTGTGTGTGTGTGTGCGTGTGTGTGTGTGTGTGTGTGTGTGTGTGTGTGTGTGTGCGTGTGTGTGTGAGAGAGAGAGAGAGAGAAGATTTCCAAGCATAAATGAGTTGCATTTATTCTACCAACACAATGTCATGGGAATTTATAGCTCTTTTATATTATTTTGTTGAATTTCCCAGTGATGGGTTGCGGCTGGAAGGGCATCCATTGCGTAAAACATATGCTGGATAAGTTGGTGGTTCATTCCGGCAACAATCTCTCATATGGTCACCCACTGAAGCTAAGCAGGGCTGCGCCTGGTCAGTACCTGGATGCGACACCACATGGGAAAGCTAGGTTGCTGCTGGAAGTTGTGTTAGTGAGGCCAGCAGGGGGCGCCCAACCTGCGGTCTGCGTGGGTCCTTATGCTCCAGTATAGTGAAGGGGACTCTATACTGCTCAGGGAGCGCCGTCTTTCGAATGAGGTGTAAACCGAGGTCCTGACTCTCTGTGGTCATTAAAAATCTATGTCATTTGAAAAAGAGTAGGGGTTTAATCCTGGCCAAATTTGTCCATGTCTGTCCATCAAGGACTTTAACCATCCCCATATCATAATTTGCTTCATCACTTTGTCTCCTCTCCACCAATCAGCTGGTGTGTGGTGTGCGGTCTGGCACAATATGGCTGCTGTCGCGTCATCCAGGTGTATGCTGCACACTGGTGGTGGATGATGAAAATCCCCCAATGTGTAAGAGCGCTTTGAGTGTCCAGAAAAACGCTAAATAAATGTGAGGAACTTTTATTATTAATTATTATTGCTATTCCACTGTGTTGACCCCAGATTAATAAAGGGACAAAGCCGAAAAGAAAATGAATGAATGAGTGTCTAATTCAAATGTATATAAACAGTACACTCTGAAATATGAGAGAATATCTAGGAAGTAGCACACATACAGTTTTCTTTTTTGGTTGTATTATTAATTTATTTACGTGACTTTTTTTTCTATTTCGTTTTAAAATGTATTGTTAGTCATTATTCAGTATATGAAGAGTTCCATCTGAAATTTCCATCGAACATGAGCATTTCTTTCAGATTCCTACGTTTATGTTGAGATGTTTCATCTTAAAGACCTTAAAAAGAGTCTATTCTTTGCCATAAACTTGAAATTACTGAACCTACACACAGGATTTTTGAAGGAAATTTCAAACTGCTTTTAGATGTCTGCATCTGAACTCTTCATATCTTCTTAAAGAAAGAAACTCAAACAGGTTTTCATGAGAATTATCCCTTTAACGTGAATTGCTAATCACTGCCATTGTAGATGTGTGATGGTAAATGTCCCTATAAAATCAGATTTCAAGACTATATATTTCCCTCTAACGTCAAGAAACAAATGATCCTATCCATATAAATAAAACACAATGTGGACTTTTCCCAATTTTATGGCAGTATATGTGATGCAATCCATCTGGTTGATAATGCGCAACAGTTTCTCACAGAGGATCAATATGTGTCTGTCTGCTGCTGAAAAATGTGTTTAAAACAACATCCACTCGTGAAGACTCCAGTCACACCAGCAGCCAAATAAAAGCAATTGTTTTTTACATAGAGCAGACTGTCTCATGATCTAGATCATAAGACCAGCTGAATACAACATGATTTATCAGGGTAAACCCCCACCACTCCATGCTCCGAACAAATGAATCACTCTATTAAATTCACAAACTCTTCAATTCACACTATCTGTAAGCTAAACTCAACCTACATTTATATCATCTATGTAATGTAAACAACATATGTGATATAAGCCAACCTTTTAAAGGGGTACACTGGGTTTCACGCAATTCCTTCATGTTGTCCCAACTCAAATCAATTAATTTAACTTAGATGTTTTTACAAATGTAAGTGGATTGAACTTAAAACAATTCATTACAATTTAAAAAACTAAAAATGTGTTGGTTCAACCCACTTTAAATAAGTAGCTTGAACAAGCAGCAAAAATATTTTTTTAAATGTAGTTCACCCAAAACTGATAATTCTGTTATCAGTTAATCACCCTTCACACTGTAAAACCCAATAAGTTAATGTAACTCAAACCATTTGAGGAAACTGATTGCAACAATCCATTTAAGTAAAAAAAAAACCCTAATGAGTACTGTGAACTTAATCCATTTGAGTAAACGAAGCAATTTAAGCACACACTGTAAAAAGTGATTAGTTACTTAAAGCGAGTAAACCAATTGCCTTAAAAGCCACAAGTTGACTTTACAAAAATAATGTTAGTAAGCATACTGTAACTTGGAACTGTTAAGTTGACTTAATTTTTATAATTATGCTAATTGAGCTCACTTTTTTAAAGTCAACTAATCCCTTTCTACAGTGTCAGACTATTTTAGCATGTCTGTTTTCAAATAATTACTGTAATTATTACAATATTACATATTTGGTGCGTCATTAAGTCTATAAAATCTACACTTATAGCCCGTATTGAATTTAGAAGACACACTGGAGTCTGGAAGAGCAGATTTATATTAGTTCCTGTCATTTTGCTAGATACAGAAAAGCTGGAAAAAACAAATATAATAAAAGTGTATTGGAAAAAAGGGATTAGTTTACTTTTATTTTTTAAAAAGTGAGTACAATTAGCATAATTATAAAAATTAAGTCAACTTAACAGTTCCAAGTTACAATGGGTTTACTTACATTATTTTTGTAAAGTCAACTTGTTGCTTTTAAGGCAATTGGTTTACTCGCTTTTTACTAATCACTTTTTACAGTTACATAAATGAAGAGAACTCAAACCAGCTAAGCACTGTAAATCTCAAGTTAAGGCAACTCAAACCATTTGAGGAAACCAATTTCAACAAACCATTTGAGTTAAAAAACTAATCTATATGAGTACTGTGAACATTTAAGTTTAAGTAATGAGGTGTTTAATTAACTCATTACCTTCAACACTGAGTTCAAAACTCTTTTCAAATGAGTAGAATTCACTTTCAGTACATTTTGACTACACTCATTTCACTTGATAAAGTTGACTGTTGGGTTTTACAGTGCATTTGTTCCTAAAAGAGTTATTTTGAAGAAAGCTGGAAACGTGTAACCATTGACTTCTACAGTATTTTTTCTATTGAAGTCAACGGTTACAGGTTTTCAGCTTACTTCAAAATATCTTCTTTTGTGTTTAACAGAAAAATAGAAACTCATCAAGGTTTGAAATTACTCGAAGGTGAGTAAATAGTTAGTAAATTTGTTATTTTTGGGTGAACTATCCCTTTAACGTTATCTAAGAAGAGAAGACATATAAACGACAAATACGCCAGCTGAAAGTCTTAAGCTGCAGATATCATTTTTTTCATATATTTTTGTGTGCAGGACACAATATTTTATTGATGTACACATTATACCCCCAAATACCTTATACAGTGGACAAAAAAAATAAAATAAATAAAGTTCAGTTTAGTTGCTACAGGGCATACAGCTGTGGACAGAAGTCAACGAAAACTAAATATATTATTTATTAAATTACCTATTAATTGTATTTTATTAGTTACCCAGTGTTGGGTTGTGGCTGGAAGGGCATCCGCTGCGTAAAACATATGCTGGATAAGTTGGCGGTTCATTCCGCTGTGGTGACCCCAGATTAATAAAGGGACTAAGCCGAAAAGAAAATGAATGAATGCATTTCATTAATGTCTTATCCTACCCCAACCCTAAACCCAACCATCATAGTAATGTTCATTCATTCATTCATTCATTCAATAATTCATCCATTTTCCTTCAGCTTAGTCCCTTTATTCATCAGTGGTCGCCACTGCGCAATGAACCACCAATTTATTCAGCATGTTTTATGGAACGGTAGCCCTTCCAGCTGCAACCCAATACTGGGAAACATCCATACACACTCATTCACACACACATTACAGCCAATTTAGTTCATCCAATTCACCTATACCACATGCCTTTGGACTGTGGAGGAAACCGGAGCACCCGGAGGAAACCCTGGCAAACACGGAGAGAATTAGCAAACTCCAAACGCCAACTGACCCGGCAGGGACTCGAACCAGCGATTATTTTGCTGTGAGGCGACAGTGCTACCCACTGAGCCAGCGTGTCACCCCTTTTTTTTAAGCTAACAAAATAAATCTAATCTAATGGATAGTTAACTATCTTGGAATTGGTCAAAAAGGGACAAGCTCTAAATGTTTTAAACCTCATTTTCCTCTATATTTAATGCCATTCATGTGTGATCAGATTGACAAAAATACTGTATCTTCGTTAACGAAACGTAATTCCAACAGCAAACTGTGTTTATATATAATTTTGCTTGTTAGACAAGGCCAAGCCCAAAAGCATATTCCCTTTACTTTACTGCAACAGAGATAAATTAGCCATTAACAGTACAAAGCATTAAAGACTTACTAAATAATTATCTTCACCAAACATGCGATAAAGTTGCCTCACCATCTGGTGCACATTTAAAAGGCATTAGAGAGCTGACAATGCTGGTTTTGTTGTTTGGATTTGCCAGTGGGCTCAGTAATGGATCATGCTCTTTGGCTGGCTACGCTACACTGTCTTTGTGGTTATCACGAGTCCATCACACACTGTTTCATGCTCACTATTGCTGTAAACATCTTATTCCTCTACCCTAAATGGTGGGAGATTTTTTATGCAGAAAATGGGCCGTGCTAAGTATCAGTATTAGTAGAGTAAGGACTGTAAACCCATGAACGTAAATGTTCTGTTAATTTAATCACCCTCATGTCATCCCAGATGTAGGTTATTCTATCTTCGGACAGACTTTAAAGATGAATTGTATCTTAAACTAATTCTTGATGATTCATAGAAAGCTAGTATGGCTGCCAGCACTTAAAAAAAGCACATATAAAGGCAATAAAAAATTAATGTGCATGGCTTTTGGCATTTGTTTGTTTGTTGAAACGACAATTTCAGCCCCCAAAAAACTTTTTAATAATTAATATCAAGCTCTATAAACGAATCTATCAAGTTTAATGGTCTCCTTTCACTCAAGAAAAAGGACAGTAAGAGCTAAGTGATATGACACCATTCGTAAATGTGCATTAAACAATTACATTCAGCAATTTACACGTGTTTGTTGCATCATTACAAATATATGTAGAAAATTTCACAATACGCACCTCAAAGACACATTTAAACAGGCCTTATGCGTTGGGGGAGGCATTAAGTAAATGTTTAATCTGTATATCCTGCATTTTGTGTTTTAATGAGGTGTGAACACTCTGTGTACATGCATGGCTGCCTTGTTGGCGTTGGGGTGGTTCGTAGGTTGCTAGGTGACCATCAACCATTTCAAAGCACTGCAGTGTTTGGGTGTTCTGTGTTTGTCTGAGATTATTAGTCTACCGAAATGTGTATATTCAATACTAGCTGAAGCTGATCGGTCAGATGTGACTCGCGGTGTGCTTGCGGCATTCATTTAACTGTAGGCGTCTGGAAGGCGCGAGCACTTTACGCCACTTATGAGCGCAAGCCGCACACCCCCATTGGAAATAACGAACTTGTGTGAACTCCAGCTGAAAGACCACCGTCATTTGCGATCTCCAGCAGTTGTTCTTCTTGCACAGACATGGTGGATTCACCTTTTTTTTCTAAAAAATAGGTTGAGGTCAGCGGTTCGTGGGTCCTTCACTGGGCCTTTTCCCCTTTGCAAAGAAAGTTTTCAAAGACGTTTTGCTGCTTGTGGGTTAAATTTTGCACTCAAGTGACCAAGATGTAACCCAGAGAAAACCATAATTTTTTAAAAAAATAAAAGACTTTTCAAAATAAAAGATTTTTCAGACTCAGATAATAAATAAAACAGAAAAAATTCTCGATTTCTTGTGCGGCCCGTGAATGAGGCAGTGTGAAGGGCGTGTTCGTTTGCACTTTGATACGCTTAACACGCTATTCGCTCGAGTTAGAAAATCTGAACTTTAGCAGACATTTGCAGGATCTGTGACTATGACGTAGCGCCTGTTGTTGGTGTCCATAATCCAGGTGTAGTTTCTGGAGGAGTTTATGAACTCACAGAGCTGGGTGCACATCTGAAAGTATCTAGTAGATTCAAATGCCGCAAAAGACATCATCAATTGATCCATGGACTGGTACCGGTCCGTGGCCCAGTGGTTGAGAACCACTGACACAAAGCACAGCTACTCAATAAATCCATGTTAACCATTTAGCAATGAAACTACTCACTGGCCGGACAGAAGCCCTGTCCATGACGTGAATCCACGTCTATTGTGAAGCGAATTTGACGCGCGAATGAAACGAGTAAACTCAAAATGTTCACATGTCTATTTACACGCGAATAGCGTGATTTATTCGCAAGTGCCATGTCTGGTGTGAACACAGCATTAGATAAACTTAAAAATAAGCGGGAAATATTGTTGTAATCTTACTAGGAGACATTGTGGGCAATGAAACGCAGCCTGGGGTGTGCATTTTAATGATCCTGTGTGGTGTATCTGTTTTGATCTGATTGGCCTTTGTTTTACCAGGATTTTACACTCACAGGATTTCCAAGGAAACAATGGTGTTTGATGCTCATGCTATGTAGTTACCATGTACTGAACTCTTATTGTTCAGCCATGCCTAGGTTTATCCAGATTTTCGTTCTATGGCACCTTTTAGAAAATGAGAGGGGAGTTTGAATGAATCATACCAAACAATGTCAACTGAGCTTCTTTTTCTTACTATACTATTCTAAAAATGCTGTCCAGAGTGTGTTCGTAAAAATAAAGACACACACACGTCAACTGCAGTACAAGTGAAGTGATCAACCGAGAGGTGCTTTTGGTTCTCTTAATCTATTACAGAGATCACAGGGGGTGAAGAAAATGCTGACTGGCTCTATTGTCAACGAATGCCTTGCAAGACTTAAATTTTATGATCCATGCATCCTCTTCCTGCATGGGGTATTACCGCGTGGCAAACCATTAGTCTGCATTCTTCCTATCTGTAATGCTCCTGTTGTGTGGGAGAGAAGCGTAGCCATGCTGTCATGAGTCATGGGGTCAGAGAAGACACACACACACAAACACACATTAGCCGGTCCCTCGCAGTTCAGCTCATAACTGAAACCACATGCCACCCCCTCACAGCCAAACCAAATGAATGAATGTCTATTTTGAATAAAAAGCTGAGTCCAGCGTCATGCTTAAAGCTGGCTGGCAGTCATCTGATACTCATTTGCTTGCATGTTTGTCTCATCGCTGCCATTTTTCTTGTCTGCGTTTGCAGTGCGGATATGTTGGAAGTCTTTGTTTTTTCGGGAAAAAATCACTGCGATGATTCCCAAGAGGTAGTCGGCGAAGATTTACTTCCGCTGTGCTCTTGCGGCTGCTGTGTCTTGGGCCCTTTTCAAGGGGAAATGAGAAGGGAAGCCAGTGCACATGGCTTTTATTTCTGAGTCACATCCTCAGTGTTTCAGCCCACCAAATGGATTTATGGGTTCAAAGTGAAGGACAAGATGCGCATAAATTACATGACAAGCGTGCGCAACATCTGTAAAGACAGAGGGCAGTTATGGATCAGTTGTAGCGCTTCCCTATCTTTCATTTACATGTTTATATGACAAGGCCAGGGAAGGGTTTTGAGACTGAAACAGATGAGACAGGTTAAGACTTGAGTCACTGCTCCCAGAGAAACAGACAGTTGTTTCAGGAAGAAAAAAAAGAGGATTCGCTGTATGCTACAAGTTTAGACATTACTCCCATCTGTAAATCAATTGACAGATTCACGTCAAACTCACATATCTATCTATCTATCTATCTATCTATCTATCTATCTATCTATCTATCTATCTATCTATCTATCTATCTATCTATCTATCTATCTATCAATCTATCTATCTATCTATCTATCTATCTATCTATCTATCTATCTATCTATCTATCTATCTATCTATCTATCTATCTATCTATCTATCTATCTATCTATCTATCTATCTATCTATCAATCTATCTATCTATCTATCTATCTATCTATGCAACTAGCTAGCCTGTCTGTAATCTTTTTAAATCAGATAGTTTTCATTTTAATTATTTTGTTTTTACAATTACTTGGCTCTGTTTAGCCCCCATTAATTTAGCCCCCCTTAAAAGCTACACAGGCTCATTCTGAAAACATACCACTATATGAAGTGCTTAATTTTTAAATTGCGAAGTCCCAGAATAGATTGGGGTAACGGCAGGGGGGGGGGGGTGGTTGTAGGGGGGATTGGTAAAATGAGGTGCTGGATCAGATTTCAGATGTGCTGGATACGGATCTGGCTTGTTCTGGCACAAATTAAGCCCTGGCTATATACATTTCTGGATAGCGCGAGACATGTCCCAAGAAGTACGTTTTTTTGTCATTTTTGTTTTTTCGCGAATCCACCAGAGGCCACTGTGTATGCTACGAGATCTCAAATTTCTCTTGCAAGTGCCATTCGCACCTGCTCTTCCCGCGTAAATCCACCAGAGGCTACTGTCGACTGACTGACTGACTGACCCAACATTCTTCGCTAAACCCAGCCAATAGTGTTTTCAAAAGCACCGATTGACCCGCCCACCCACTTTCCTAAACCCAGCAGACAGATTTAAAAAGCTATTCAGAAAAAGAAAAGCACTCTCCTGATTTTACCACGTTTTAAGATTTGACCACATTCTCACCCTGTTTTTTACTTGTTTATTTTATTTTTTGGCTTCTGATTTTGTCTTACCTGCTTTCTGGAACCGTTCTTCGCTGGACTCGAACGCTGTCGTCATGGTCAACTCCTCTCTGCGTCTCAAGTCTGCTGACGTACGTGGTGAGATAACTGGACAAACTGGTAACAGCGAGAAAGCTGCCCATAGGGAGGTAATAGGTCAGTTGGTAGGCATGGAAAGGAACAGCATCAAACCGCTGCATACAGTTCATTTTAAAGAGAAACTGCAGCCACATGTACTTCTGGCTACTGTACTGGCTAATGTATATAGGGCTACGTATTTAGAATGAGCCTATGTTGATTAAAAGACCCCATTAAATATAATCAATTTTTATCCCCCCAGTGACTCAGTCCCCATGAGTCTGTGTGCATTCCGGTTTAAGTCCCCACCGGAATATAAAAACACATGTTGGTTTTGGTGGTTTATGCAGACTCTATATGCGTAATCTATTTTATACTGTAACAAACTGCCTTGCACTAGCCCAACACAAACCTCATAGGAAATCTGTGAAAATTTGAGAGGGGTCTGGATGCAGACTTGGTGCAGTTGCAATCTGAGCTGCATGCAATGTTTTTAATGCCTCCAGTGATGTCACTAGCTCCATTGAGTGCATTGTGTCATTGATGAGACATGCAGTCTCAGGTTGCAAAATCAACTCTGCATCCAGGTACTATTGGGAATTTTTTTTAAAAGTATTATTTTTAAGCGTTTTGAAATACGAGGACAAAGGGCCATATCAATATACAGTAGTAGTACCTAGGTCATACCAATTATTATACAAGTTTGGGTTCTTGTAAACCACCCAAATCATCTCACACACAACACACTACTAAGTACTAAACAGAATACTACAAACCCAGTGAAACCAGAATTAATTAATGTAAAATATTCCAATCACAGCATACACTGTAAAAAATGCAGGTTTCCACACAATTCATTCATGTTTTCCTAACACAAGTCAATTAAGTTAACAAATTTAAGTGGATTGAACATAAGACAATTAAGATGGCCCAAAATATCTCAAGAACTGTATTGTTTCAGCTCATTTTAAATACAACAAAGGCTCATTGTGAAAACGTACACCAGTATACATTTCTAGAGAGTACAAATTATGTAGCCAGAGGTACGTATGTCTGCATTTTGTCTTTAAAACTAATGCTACGGTGTGGTTTGATGCCGTAGATGGCTTCTGTTTCTTACCAGCTGACCACTTACCTCAATGTGGAAGGCTTTTCCACTGTTACCAGTTTGCTCAGTAGCTCACCATGTATGTCAGCAAACTTGAGATGCAGAGAAGAGTTGACCGTGACAATGGGGTTCAAGTCTGTCAAAGAACGGTTCCAGAAAACAGGTAAAACAAGAACAAAAGCCAAAAGTTTAAAACAAACAAGTAAACAACAGGGCGAGAACATGGTAAGATCTGAAAACATGCTAAAAATTAGGCAGCCGCGAGAGCTTTTGTTTTTCTGGATTGCTTTTGAAAACACTGTCGGTTGGGTTTAGGGGTGGGGGTAGTATCGGTCAGTTGTGTCAGTTGACAGCAGCCTCTGGTGGATTTACGCGAGAACAGCAGGCGTGAATGGCACTCGCAAGAGAAATTTGAGATCTGAAAAAGCTTACACAGCGGCATCTGGTGGATTCGCAAAAACAGCAAAAAACGTACCTCCTGGGATGTATTTCACGCTCTCCAGAAATCTATACAGCAGTAGGGATCAATAATAAGCCTAGGTTGTTTATATAAGCAGCAAAATATTTTTAATGTGTAGGTTTTATTAAATAAAAACAAAAATGGCAAATAAATAAATAAACTAGAAAATAAATAATTGATAATGATAAACATCTGAAAACATTGTCTGCAAAAAAACCACATGCATGGGACCATAGAAACAGTCTAAAAAAGAAGGATGATGAAATCTTACATCCATACATGATGTAGTACATTTTGGCCATGTTCCACAGTAATTGGTGTCAATGGATCTCATTATCCTGAAACTGTCATTATCTAAACATAGAATACTGTGCACCATTTTCCATAAGAATAAGCATTAACAGCAATGCAACAGATACTTGTCCATTTGATTAAATGCATTTAAAGTGGGATATTTGTGCCAAGAATTGTGTGACCATTTGATCAATGAACAAAAGTTTTATGTATATTGTATCAAAAACAACTGGTAAAAGTCTATGTTTTCATGTGAGCAAAATCATAAGTGGTTCCTCAAGCTACCTCAAACGCAAAAAAAATTGTTTCCAATGGTAGTGGCTAAGTAATTAATGCCAAAGTGGCAAGAGTTAATTGACTAAAAAGCACATTTAGTAAGTGGACTCTCATGTTGGATTAACACTGCATAAAAAAAAATGCTCATTCATACAAACCATCCAAACAGTCTTGAACTTTGACCAAAATGGATGGAAAACCCATTAAAAGAAAATCCAGTCATACTAGAAATTTTGACTAATCCGAGAAAAACTGAAAATGTTAGCCAACGTCATGAGACTACAGGTTAGCTCGAGCAATGTATATTCAGGACTGAATGCAAAGTGTCCGGAGACCAAAAAAAGCTAGAGATTCTTTCTTTGTGCCAGTTGCCAGGTGGGAAACAGTTAGAGGAGCTCCATATGCTGGCTGTGTTCTCCAGAGACCTCAATTAGATTAATCTCTTAGGGTGTGAAAGACACACCAATATGCTATCCCCTTACACCAGTTAAGCCCTGGTCAGCCTTATCATGTGATCATAATGCTTTCTTTACAGCCAAAAGCGGAGTTTAAAACCCATTTCTGAAAAAATATGAGGAAAGCTGTTTTTTTTCTTCCTTTTTTTGGCAAATTGCTAATACCAAGCTTCTAATAAACCCACTGATACAACTTGTGGAGCTCTTCGAGCGCAGGTCATTAAACCTAGAGAGTAATTATATGGCTTGCCATTATGAAGGTGATCATCTTGGCTGGATTACACATGGGAACAAAATTATACAGTACTTTTGGAGGAGAAGCAATTATGCCCCTGGCGAAACCTAATGTTACACGATTTTATTAACTGTTGGTTGCAGTCCAGGCTCATTGGGAAATACATGCCTCAGCCTATATTTTTGTGAAACATAAAACACATTCCGTTTCCCAGTGATGGGTTGCAGCTGGAAGGGCATCGGCTGCGTAAAACATATGCTGGATAAGTTGGTGGTTCATTCCGCTGTGGCGACCCCAGATTAATAAAGGCAGAAAAGAATATGAATAAATGAATGATAAAACACATTCCTGGTACAATTTGTTGCACGTTTCAGGAGGCAAATCCACTAGAGGGCGCAGTCTACAGTTTTGTGAATCTGAAATCTGTTACTTAGGGCAGTGTTTCCCAACCCTGTATGTGGAGGAACACCAACATTACATATTTTGGATGTCTCCCTTATCTGACCCATTAATTCTAGTCCTAATTAATGTTCTAATGAGTAGATTTAGGTGTGTTTGAATAGGGAGAGCATGAAAATGTGTACTGTTAGTGTGCCTAAAGGCAGGGGTTTTCAAACTTTTAGGACACACGCCCCCCCAAATTTGTCCAATTCCACTCGCACCCCCCCCATTGCCCCCCGCCCCAGGCACCTCTCCCTCGAGCCAAAATTATAATGCATGTGCAAACATCATTCATATATAACTTGCTGTGTTAAAAGTGCGTAGAATTAATTACATTGAAGCATAAATATACATCTTACCTGATTCAGTGTGATGGCTGAGCCTATTTCTGTGAGGACAACATGCTAATCTGTGGTCGGATTCCTGACAGGACTAACCGTAAATCATCTTCCACTGCCAATAAACATGAGCCATAGCATACTTGCTTTTGATGCACATACATACAGAAAAGTTCGCAGAGCCCTGATGGTGTGTGGAGTCGAACATTGAGTATGTTTACTTGGGCAACAATACTTTAATACGATTTTAGTATGATTAAGACAATACTCTGCTTAGAGTCTATAATGTAAACTGCGATTTTTTGATTACCTTAATCCAACTAAAGTCATAACTGAACTAAACAGAAATGGAATTAAGTGGAGTATGCATATATTAGTGGCATTATTGAAGTAAACACCGCAACCAATCTATTACCATCATGTAGGACAAGATCCACACACATGGCTGTCAGTAAAGGCTCACCAGTTTACTTTCATTCATTCACCGTCATTAATTTTAAACTTATTTGTATATATTTTACTTAAGGATTAACTCGACAGATGCCTGATAGTTAGCTGTGGAGCTAACGTTAATCTTATTCCTTCTAGTGAACGCATAAAAATCGTCATCATTATTTACTCGAGTGCACGCCTCAATGTCTCGCCCCCCCCCTTAATAGGAGTTTGAAAACCCCTGCCTTAAGGAACAGGGTTGGGAAACACTGACGTTAGGGTACGTTTTGTTGTACGTTTCAGATATACGTCATTCTTGTACACATCCACAAGATAACGAAGCTTGTCGTACAGATCACCTAGCAAATCCCTGACATAATTTTTTCTCTAAACCCAACCAATAGTGTTTTCAACAGTGTTTGAACTAAAACCACATTGTTTTACCTTGATTTTTCCTCCTTTGTGGAACTGTGCTTCACCGACACAAGCCTGAGCACTCTGAGTCACAAGTACAACCATACATAGTGAGCTATCAGGAACACTAACCACGGCTGTTGTCCATTCAGATATGAGAGGCAAACGTATTTGATTACGAAATATAGATGCTGTCAAATTATGTTGTGGTATTTATGTAGTATTTTGCAAAGAACTGCATGAAAATAACCCTTTATTCATATCAATATGTCTCTGTAAATATTCTTAATGTGAAAATGAACAAAAGCTGGCGTTCATACTGCCCCGCTAGAAACTGCAGTCAAATTAGGGCTGGGCGATATGGAAAAAATGCAATCTCAATAATTATTTTATTTATTGAATGATAACGATATATTTCGATATAAGTTGTTAACGCTTGCAGATTTAAAAGAGTACCCCAACAATGACTTAAGCCATAAAAATTAAAGGGTCCATTAAATAACATAACATATTTTCAGCCGATGTATTTTCGGTAGCCGAAAATTCAGTACATCTCTTATATCAACAAACTTTAGATTCCCATTGTTGGACATTTCCTCTGTGAGATTGGCTCTTAGATAAATATAGAGTAAAAGTAAAAAAGTCCAGAGTGTATCATTGTTATTGACATATATTTTATCACGATTCGATATATCGTTTATCGGCCCAGCCCTAAGTCAAATGTACTGTATGTTGAAGTATTTTTTTTCACAAAAACATGTAGGCTGAGAAACATTCCAAATGAGCCCGTGTTGCTCGGTTGCCATTCATGTTGGTGTTTTTAAGTGGGCCCCGTTTATTGTGTGCTGGAAGAGTTTATTTCTAACAAAACCTTTGTTTATTGTGATCACTAGATTCCTTTAAATGTTTAGAAGAAGCCACTGGAGACCTTCCTGTTCACTTTTCCCAACAGCTACTTGTTAAAGGGGCCGATGTGATATTTCTTCCTAGTTTTACAGTTAACCGACAATTGAGTCCAGGTGTTTGGGACAATTGCGCAATTGTACTCGGACGTTGTTATCAAGTTTATATGTTCCCTTTCCCTTTGTGTTGTTCTGGTAGCATATACAGAAGTGTTCAAAATGTGTTTGGACACAGAGCTTTTCATATCAATGTTCAAGTAAAAGATTCAAAATAATTTTGGCACCGATAAACTCATTTTTTCATAAAATTTCAAAGTTTTCATTTTCATATTTTTGTTATAACTGAGTGGCGGTATATCATTGCTGAGTGTGATGTTAAGATTAATGTGCTGATGTGAAGTTTCCTCTGATTTACAAAATATACCTGAAATTAGCTGCACAATAAAGCAAAGATTTGTTTTTTTAGTGTGTCAATTTTTACACATTTGCCCTGCAATGAAATGAGCCGTCCAGATAAATTTGAGCTGTAATTCATGTGTCTGGAACTGCCTCAAATTTAAAAAATAAGTAGTATAGTAATTTATATTAAATACTATAGTGTTTTTGAACCATACTATGGTAAAGAGTGTTATACTGTATATATTATAATATTTACAACTCTTTGTTAACGAATGCCACAACATACTGCAGTATTACCTATTGTGAATTGATAAACTGTAATAAATACTGTAGTATGCTTTAGTTTTTACAGCAATAAACTATGGTGTATTGTAGTGTAATATCCCCAATAGTTGTAGAGTATTGAAAAATTTGCTTTTATTTTGTTGTATAGACAATTTTGAGGGATGTAAACAATAACAATGGCCTTAACATATTTCCTGTTTTACATTTTTTCATTTCCATAGCTTTCGGGAATTCCAAAAGGACCGCATATTGATAAATAAAGTTATGACAGCTGTTTTAACATTAAGCCATGATTGAATTGCTTCTTGGTACAGAAATAGAAATGTTCATGGGCCAATGACATCACCATATTAAAATGGTCTTATTACAATAACTATAGAATTACTTCAACAGATTAATTCAAGTACTTATAGTATTATAAGTATACTATACCATACTATACTACACCATACTATACTATACTATACTATACTATTGTAAGGTACTATAGTAATATAGTAATACTATAGTATGGTTCAAAAGCACTATTCAATTCAATTCACCTTTATTTGTATAGCGCTTATACAATGTAGATTGTGTCAAAGCAGCTTTACATAAAGGGTCACAGTAAATAGGAACAGTGTAGTTCAGTTTGTAGTGTTTAAGTTCAGTTCAGTTTAGCTCAGTTTAGTGTGGTTTAAGAATCACTACTGAGAGTCCAAATACTGAAGAGCAAATCCAACGATGCGCAGCTCTATAGATCCCGAACCATGCAAGCCAGTGGCGACAGCGGAGAGGGAAAAAAAAACTTTACTAAATGGCGAAAGTTAAGAAAAAACCTTGAGAGAAACCAGGCTCAGTTGGGCACGATCATTTTAATTTCTCCGCTGGCCAAATGTCTTGTGCAGAGCTGCAGTCTCAGTGGTGGAGGCTGGAAGCTGGCCTCAGCGAAGACTCGTCTGTCTCTGGAGTGTCACAGGAATCAGTCTCATGTTCTCCACTCCTCCATGACCACCACAGTAGCTGCTCAGGATACAGCCTGGTCCAGGATATGGAAAACTTGGGATCATCTCGTCGTTGATCTTGGATCGAATCAGTGACTCTGCATAGTCTGAGGGCCTCGGGAAGAGTATCCCCAGGTGGAAATGGAGAATAAAGAAAATAATTAGCGTAGCTGCTGTTCATAGTGTATATAAACAAGATGCAGAACCTGTGTGGAAGCCCCCTAAGTGGTGCACTAAGTGTATGCTTTACTGAACAGATAGGTCTTTAATCTAGTTTTGAATTGGGAGAGTGTGTCTGAGCCTCGGACGTTATCAGGAAGGCTATTCCAGAGTTTAGGAGCTATAAATGAGAAGGCTCGACCTCCTTTACTCGACTTTGCTATTCTAGGTATTACCAGAAGCCCTAAGTTTTGAGATCTTAAAGAGCGAGTTGGATTGTAGCGAGACAGAAGATTGGTTAGATAAACAGGAGCTTGATTATTTAAAGCTTTATATGTAAGAAGCAATATTTTAAATTCAATACGAAACTAATAGTAAACTAATAGCACTATAGTAAATACTACTTCATGGGGCTGTAGTTGCACAGAAATGTAAACCATTGTGAACACAGAAGAAAAGTGCTCAGGAATAGAACCGATGTTCGATGTTTGCTGTCTTTTGTGTCTGAGAACAAAGAACATACTTTAAAAAGTCACAGCAACTACAGTGTATAGACATAT
Source organism: Danio aesculapii (assembly GCF_903798145.1). NCBI lineage: Eukaryota > Metazoa > Chordata > Actinopteri > Cypriniformes > Danionidae > Danio > Danio aesculapii. The sequence goes on from NC_079437.1 coordinate 38,440,979, forward strand.
TGTATGGCAAAGATTTGTAGAGAAAATAGATCTTATAAATTTAATTCATCATGATCTCTTTAGGAAACTTAACTACTTTACGTTTTGTCAGTTCAGTGGCTACTTCTTTTAAATTCAAAAGGATTCAATGAAGACCACAACTCCCATGATTTCAAACTCAGTCATGATCATGGCCGGATTAAGAACATATTGGGCCCGGGGTCTATAGCATACCCAAGAGCCCCATTTATTTGATCTTCTCACAAAAGCAGCTATTATTATTATTAATTTGCTCATTTCTATTATAATATAATCTAATTTTCCACTGGATTTATATTTGGTTATTATAAAAGTTTTCTATTTTACTAAAAGAGGCGCGCAAAATGTATTTGAACTTTTAAAATTTTAAAGAGGCTGCCAAAATCTGAGAAAACAACAAATAACACATATTTTCAATACTTCCTAAATGAGTGCTTTACAATAAATTCTTTAAATAGGGTCTTTAAAAAGTTTACTTTAAATTTAGCTGAGCAGAAATGCCTAAAATATCTTTAAAATCCATGCTTCTTTTTTCCCATGATGAAAGCCAGCGCCAATATTTCATTATAAAAGGGGAAATTCATTCATTTAAAAGTTTGCTTTCTAACTGGTTCAGTTAGACTTAAACCAAGTGTTTTCTTGAGGTAGATACTCTGCAGCAATGGACATTTTGATAAATGTATATGTATAGGCTATTTGTTTCTGTCGCACACTGTCTCGGTTATGAGAGAGCAGGATTGCGCGGTTGCGTGGTGGCAGCCGAGACAGCGCTTCAGTTATGAGTGCATTCTGCATGATTTCACATATCCTGAGCTCTCTTACTGCACTTTAATATTGAATATTGTATGCCCTTTATTGTTTGTTCTATGATGCGCTTGGTTAGACTGCACTGAAAAAAAGCTTGGGTGCTGGAAAAAAACCTAATAATAATAGGTATAAGAATAATGACTGTTAAGACATTTATCGTAAAATAACAGACGGTAATTTACAGAAATTTACCGGAAATTTAAATTTAAAGAAACCTCTGTAATTTAACATCCATTATTCTACAGTAAATGTCTGTAATTTTACGGCCGTTATTTCACCTTTTTTTTCGGCACCCTAGCTGCCGAAAAAAATAAAGTAACTGAATTTTTTACAGTGTGGCTCGTTCTCGCGGTAGAGCTGAAATAAGAAACTGTCCTGGGAAATAAGGGACTTTCCTGGGGAAAAACAGGACATCTGTTCACCCTTACTGATGACTAAATAGGGCTATTTAAATCTCTGATTGAGCTACAGCCACTTTGAGCCATAGTTTAGCAGCATCAGTTTCTAAACAGCAGCAAGCCGAAAGGAATACTTCACATTATCAACATGCGAAAGCAAAATGCAAAGAAGCATTTCCTGCGTGATAACGCAAATTAATTCATCAGCCAATCAAGGGCCCCCTCCTCTCGCAGGCCCTGAGGCTTCAGCCCCACCTAGCCCTGATGTTAATTCAGGCCTGGTCATGACACCATCAAACTACAGCATTGTTTGTTGCGAATATGCGCCATCTAGTGCTAAAAATAATGTGTATTTAAAGAAACACATGGACAACAAAGAAGGTGGAGTCTCTGAGCCACACCCACCAATTACATAATCACCACATAATAATTATATTTTTAAGGTGATTGCCAGTTGTTTCTAATTCAATAATATTAAAAAGTGTATCAGGCCCACAGCCAGCCTGGTGAAAGGGGTGGTTCTTTAATCTCAAAAACTGGACCTTTTTGCAGTTATTCACCTCATTGTCTGTATAACTATGAGGTTTAAATACTGCATTTTAGTGACAGCACTATTTTTTCTGGATTAGCTTGTCGGGTGGTCATCATAATCACACTTTTGATGTACCAAAAACATTTTCTAAAGATTCAGAAGAACGAAATATGAAAAAAAGTATTTATACATATTATTATTTATAAGTATTTGTACATATTATTTTTAAAATGCAAATTTATTACATCATATATCATTGTGAAAAAAGGAATCTGTTGAAGTTTAAAAAAAAAAAATGTCTATTAAAACTCAGAAGCCTATTGTCATTTATTAGGAAAATAACAAACTAGCCAGCACATTCAACTTTACTCAGTCAAAATATGGCCACTTGAATAATAAAAAAATTGAACGTAATAATAAAAATATTACAAAATAGTGTAGACCTTCCTGATTTTCTAGCCTCTTGTAAAAAGTACATTAAAAAAATATAGATAGCAACAATAACCTAATTAGTATTAAAATAAACTTTTACATGCTGCAACATTAACATTTGGTGCTTCACACCTTTTTATTGATTTTTTTTTTTTTAATAAGGTCTAAGATTTAGAATTAAAGTTACTTGTAAAATGTTTTTTCTATTTAACAACAATACCGTAGGTCAGTAGTGAAAGATGATGTCACTTACATCAGATTCTCCTCGGCCTTAAAGCCTTCTTTGAGTTATTTTCACAATTTATGATAGCATAGCAGTTAAAATAGGACAAATGAGCTCACGTATGAGGACAAATTCTGGAGGCCTGTGTATGTATGTTAAAACACATTTTTGATACTTAAAATAAGCCCAAAATAATCGTATTGTTTTGTATTGAGTCAGAGTGCAAAAGTGAAACAAATATCATGGCAAAGATAAAATAAATAAGTTATTAGAAATAAGTTATTATTATGTTTAGAAATGTGTTGAAAAAATCGCCTCTCCGTTTCACAGAAATTAGGGAAAAAATAAACAGGGGGGGCTAATAATTCAGATTTTTATCTGTAAATGTACGAGATTGAAGTTACAGCTGTTTTGTTTTTCAGATGCACTTCATGCTGATAGATAAAGAAAAACCCCAAGCACGTTGAAAAACTCGAACAAGAAGAATCATTGTCTACAATTTCGAGATGCTCTCAGAGGAAGTAAACAAGCAGACATGCAGACGTGAAATTAAGAAGCCACTTCTTTCCCCCTCTTCATGTGACTGCCGAGGCATATGACTTCCATAACTTCATCGCTCATTAAGCTCTGATGGCAGGACACAATTGAGTGAGTGTTTGTGGAACTTGCCCCAGATATTCAGGTCTCAGTGCCCGGCTCTGGCTGTTGGGCAGATCTTCTCTTGTTTCAGATAGCTTCACCCTGCCTGACAACAGAGCGTGAGGAACTTCACATGAGAGTCCCATGTAAGGAGTCAGCTATGGGATACAAAGGCCAGTTATGTCCATTTAAATCCCTTAACAAGCACTGCAACAGACAAAAGACAGAGATACCATGCCGGTATTATTAAATTACTTCATCTACACATGAGCCGGCAATTGAGTTACTTTTATAGATGTGTGCAGTCAGTGGGATAGCCATGAAAAAAGCACTCTGTATTCTTTGCTCATTAATGGTTAGGTTTATATAGCAGAGTTTGCCAGTTTTGTAGAAAAGGAGCTTTTCAAAAAATATATTGATAGATGTATAGTTCACCCAAATAATTCCTAATATGTATTTTTAATTTTGTATTTTATTGTAAAGTGTCATTAGCTTGACTTTTTATGAATCACAAAGGACCGCTGCAGGAAACACTGAACATTCCATTAACGTTACCATTTGGCTATTTTTGGGAATGTCCTCTGTGGTGTAACCTTTTTTTTTTTCAAGAACCTAAAAAGAAAATTTATTCTCCTAACCTAGATGGAACATTGTATTTAAATAAAGAGACATTCTGGCTGACCAACAGAGAACATTGTGGGAACCAGAAACTTCCAGAATATTCTGGGAACCAAGTGTTTGTTAGCAAGTGTCAGATTTAAAAAAGCATCTTTGATGTTACTGCAGAAAAAAAAGAGTCATGTTTATTTTGGATTAGCGGAGTAATTAACAACAAATGATTGTTTTCCCTGCTGTTTCCCTTCTATTTTACTAAAGCAGGTGTACAAAATAAATTTTAACTTTTAAAATGTTAAAGAGGTAGTCAGAGAACAAAATCCGAGAAAACAACAAATAACACACATTTTGAATACTTCCTAAATGAGTGCTTTACAATTAATTCTCTAAATATGGTTATTTTTAAAAAGTTTACTTTAAATTTAGCTGAGCAGAAATGCCTAAAATATTTTTCATATCCATGCTTCTAATTTCCCATGATGAAAGCAAGCACCAATATTTCATTGCTCCGGATTATTACAGTCGCTTTTACAAAAGGGGAAATTCATTAATTTAAAAGTTTGCTTTCTAACTGGTTTAGAAAAAAATCTGCTTAATTTAGCCTAAACTGGTTGGCTGGTGTTAGCTGTTTGACCAGCCTGGTTTTAATGGGGTTTTGGCCATTTCCAGGCTAGTCTTAGCTTGTCAGGCTGGGAAATCCAATCTGTAATTTTACGGTTTATTTAGAAAAAAAATCAATAAATAATGGCTGGTAAATTACAGAAATTTACCATAAAAAATGGACATTAAATTACAGAAATTTCCTTAAATGTTAATTTTTGGTCAATTTCTGTAATTCAACCTTTGTTATTTTACAGTAAATTTCTGTAAATTAACGGCTGTTATTTTACGTTTTTCTAACAGCACCCCAGCTTCCCGAAATAACCCGTAAAATTACAGATTTTTTTCACAGTGCAGCTAAAACCAGCTATGTCCAGCTTAAATCAAGCTGGTCAAGCTGGTTTTGGCTGGTCATTTCCGCAGCCTGACCAGCTAAGACAAGGCTGCAAAAGGCTGAAAACCAGCCTGAAAATGCCCAAAACACCTCTAAAACCAGGCTGGTCAACCAGCCAACCAGTTTAGACTGGTTTAAGCTGTTTTTACAGCAGGGTTAGCTGAAGTCCTATAATGATTTTGAAAAACAGTTTTTTCCAGAATATTGTTTAGACCACGAATTCATACCAATTTAACCAATGTTTTATCTATAAAACATTTCCCTGCTGAAAAATCCAGCTTAAACCAGCCTAGGCTGGTTGGCTGGTTTTAGCTGGTTGACCAGCCTGGTTTTAGAGGGGTTTTGGCCATTTCCAGGCTGGTTACCAGCCTTTTCCAGCCTGGTCTTAGCTGGTCAGGCTGGAAAATGACCAGCTAAATCCAGCTAAAACCAGCTTGACCAGCCTGGTTTAAGATGGACATAGCTGGTTTTGGCTGGGCTCCCAGCCTGGCTAGGTGGTCAAGCTGGTTTTAGCTGGTCATTTTCCAGCCTGACCAGCTAAGACCAGGCTGGAAATGGCTGGAAACCAGCCTGGAAATGGCCAAAACCCCTCTTAAACCAGGCTGGTCAACCGGCTAAAACCAGCCAACCAGCCTAGGCTGGTTTAAGCTGGATTTTTCAGTAGGGTTTTGATAGAAATCTATCGCAACCGGAGATTAGCTCGGTTCTGCACTAGCCATAGTTTAACCGTGATTTTAGTATGAAAACTGCGGTTATACAATTGATAATTAATACTCAACTGGGTTTTTAAAGGTGACATCACTTCTACTATAATAAAACTATGGTTAAATAGGACCGAACCGCATTTAAAGAAGTCCCTGCTGAAAAGAAAAGAAAAAAAAAACAGCTTAAACCAGCCTAGACTGGTTGGCTGTTTTTAGTTGGTTGACCAGCCTGGTTTTAGAGGAGTTTTGGCCATTTCCATGCTGGTTTTAGCTGGTCAGGCTGCAAAATGCCCGGCTTAAACCAGCTTGACCAGCCTGGTTTAAGCTGGACATCGCTGGTCGTCTCCCAGCCTGACAAGAAAAAATAAGATTTACTTAATTCTTCACCCTCGAGTGGTTAATCCTTCATGAGTTTCTTTCTTCTGTTGAACACGAGAAGATGTTTTGAAGAAAGCTAAAACTGAAACAGGTTTGAAACAAGCGAAGGGAGAATGATTGATGAAAGAATTTGTATTTTTGGCTGAAATAGCCCTCGTTTAGGGTCTCGTTTGACAACTAACACATTTTAAACATATTCAAAATATAAAACCAACAAATTATTGATTTTATGCCGTACATTTCTTGATGATGCTGATAACCAGCAAACAATAAAGAGAAAACCAACTAAATCTATTGTTGTCTGTGTTTCATGAAAATTTGTTGTACGATGACATCTAGTGGCGGGATCCTCCATTTTAGGAGTCACAGGAAGACCCGTTCCAGCGTTCCTCCCTCCCTCCACTGCTCCAGTTTCATTCACCTCATACATTCACATAAAAGACAACAAGCTATATTAATGAACCTGATGTCATTTCTGTGCAACGCTGGGAATGAGAGTGAGGATACAGGGAAAGGACGAACACCATTTACCAGGAGACTTTTAAGGACACGAGGTGGGAGTTAGATTTCCTCTTTGGCCTAGAAAAGACAACACGAGCTTTGCCAGCTCCAGAATTCCCATCATTCCCTGGATATTAACACATTCATTTTAGGTAAAGGAAAATGCACACCAGACCAGCTATGGTCATTTTCAAAGCTCCAGAATGAGCCATTCATCTCGCTCTGAATGTGTATGTTGGATCAGTGCAGTGTTTTCTGTACAGAGAAGTTGTTCTAGACATAAACTAATGTTACTGGGACCTACATTGAAATGATAGTTTCCACATATATGTGTCAGTATATGAAGGAATCTTTTGTTTACTATATTCATAGGCCTTTAACTGTTTTTTTTTACAGGACTTAAATTACTCACAATTTTTACCTTTAAAAAATTGGGAAATTGGAATGTTATACTATGGTTATATTATTAATTTGATTAAAAAAATAAATAACGTATTGAGGTTTTCAAAAAAATTGGAAAAATGTTTTTAATAATGAAAATTAAACTAAACTAATTAAGCTAACTTTTTTATTTCAAGATTTTCAGTTGTTTTCCTCATATTACAGCCTGTTTAGTCTCTATTAAACCAACTTTGGAAGTTTGCTGACGCCCCCTATGGACCCTGGACCACTGTCTGAGAAACACTAGAATCTGTAAAAAAAAATCAATGAAGTCTGGGATCCTTATATATGTTGACCTTTATAGAAAATAATACATTATATACATTTTTCCTCATTAAAGTGTCCTTTTTTCCTGAGCAAATATGACTATTTTACATTGTTTTCGTGACCTACAGAAAGGAAAACAAAAATGTCCTTCAGTGTAACAATAAATAAATAATCTGGCCAGACTTGGAACAAATTGTTTGATGACATTAAAAGACTTGCAGTGCAGATCTCATTTTAAATATTTATATTTTGCCATCCTTCAGAACTGGGTTTTTTTCCAGAAATATTATTCATTCATTTTCTTTTCAGCTTAGTCCTTTTATAAATCTGGGGTCGCCACAGCGGAATGAACCGCCAATTTATCCAGCATATATTTTACACAGCGGATGCCCTTCCAGCTGCAACCCATCACTTGGAATCATCCATTCCCACTCATTCACAACCATACACTATGAACAATTTACAATATGAGCTCACCCAATTCACCTGTACCTGTCTTTGGACTGTGGGGAAACCGGAGCGCACCTGGAGGAAGACCACGCAAACACAGGGAGAACATGCAACCTCCACACTAGAAAGGCCAACTGACTTAGCCGAAACTCGAACCAGCGAACTTCTTGCTGTGAGGCGATCGTGCTACCCACTGCGCCACCGTGCTGCCTCATCCAACAATATGTTTATTGTAATTTAAAATCTACAAATTGAGTAAGATTCTCCTTTTTTATATTTTAGTAAGTATAAGTCAGAATGATATGTTGTTGTTGTTAATGTTGTTTTAATTTTTACAACAGTACTGCAATAAATTTAAATTACACCTATAATAGAACACTGTAAAACCCAACAGTCAACTTTATCAAATGAAATGCGTAGTTAACTCAAAATTGACTGAAAGTTAATTCTACTCATTTGAAAAGAGTTTTGAACTCAATGTTGAAGGTAATGAGTTAATTAAACACCTCATTACTTCAACTTAAATGGAGTAAGTTCACAGTACTCATATAGATTATTTTTTAAACTTAAATGGTTTGTAGCAATCGGTTTCCTCAAATGGTTTGAGTTGCCTTAACTTACAGTGTTTTACAGTGTAATAATAATATATAATTTCACCCACATTTTGACCTATTATTTTCATAAAAGTATTTTTTTTAAAGAATGCATGTAATGTCAATTTATAAATGACAAAATGTACAGGTCAAAAAAAAAAAAAAAAGTATATTTAAATTTTTTTAATATCTTGATGGCTACCAAAAAAAAGTCAGATTTTGTATATGAGTGTATTTTGTGCTGTACATGAAACATGCTACATATGTTTTGCAGTTGCATTTTGCAAATATGTAGCCAGTCATTTTCATTCATTTAATCAGAGGCGCCCAAACCTTTTCTTATGAAGGACCAAAAACCAAACTTGATTGAGGGTAGTGGGCTGAAGCTAAATATGGTTGCCATGGGTGATTTCCTATATGTATTTAATAATATTAATAATTACTAGAAAACATTGCTTTATTATAACTAATACAGTATATATATTTTACATTTTATAATGATCTTATTACAGTAAAAACTAAATCTAATTTATAACAGAATGAAGTTGCACTAGTTTTCGCCTTGATTTGCTAACTGATATCTCCTGCATAGTCTATCCCTCGAGTTTTAAAAAGCCTGATTTGTTTACATGTAATTGAAACATTTATTTTCAGTTTGCTTTTTTTTGTAGCTCATTAAAAAAAAAACACAAAAAATGTTACGTCAAATTAGAAGTGACGATCTCTGTTGAAGGCCTTCGCCCCAACCCTCTCCATCATTCTCAGATTGGTTGGTGGGCCAAATCAAAGGTTACAACTTTGGGCCGTGGGCCCTACTTTGGACATCTCTGTATTTAATAGATGTGCATTAGATTAGGCATGAATATCAGATTCAATTAAATATAATCTTCCCCAGACCCTAACTGTTGTCTATAAAGGTGTGAACAGGCCATTAAATCACAACATTAAAGGAACAGTATTTTTCAGTAGATGCCAGTCCTGTATGTCCTGCATATTGAAGTGGTTTTGTGTATTGTGGTTTGCATGTAATGTCCAACTTACACCTGGAGTTAAAAGGCATTTAGTTAATCTGATCACAAACGGACAACTCTAAATACAGATGTAAACTGATTTGAACATATCCACTTTTTAACCACATGCACTCTTAAAGATGAACCATCTTCATAAACATAAAAGACTTGTTATAATATTGGGGGGCATCATGGTGGCTTCCTTTGGGTGCTCCAGTTTCCCTGCACAGTCCAAAACATACGGTACAGGTTAATTGGGTAAGCAAAATTGTCCGTAGTATGAATGTAGTCCTGGTCCTCCAGGTTGGGGATTAAGCGTTGGGCTAACGACCCACCTTGCAAAAATTTGATGTTATGAAACACCAACATGGTGTGGCTTAATATCAACTTTGATATAAACGACCCTGGGAGTAAGTAAGAGTAAGCATACTGTGGGGGGTTGTTGAAAGCTCAATTCTGATTGGCTGATTCTAAGGTGTGCAATTATTTTCAGATTAACGAACACCTAAGTAGTTCCAGACTCTCTGCATTACAGTTTAATATCACTGCGCTGAATGATTTCAGTTATTATCCAGCCTACTATTGTCAAAATAAATAAATTAACTAAAAATAAAAAAAACAGAATGATTTAAATCAAACACACATGAGCATTTTAATGACAAAAATCTGACAAAAGTGTCGAAATTTAACACCTGAACAGTGTCTTTTGTGTGGTAACTGTAGTATAAGTGCAAATAATTGACTTCAGTCTGTTAATAATAATAATAATAGAAGCAAAATAATAATAATCGCATTGTGACCAAATCACCATTTCAGGTTTGCATTATTTTTCTAATAAGTCAATGGCCCATCAATAATTATTCCTTAGATAAAGAACTTTCATAAGAAAATTATTTTAATTTACCCTGTGTGAACTAGAAGATGCTGTAGACTTTCAATTCAGTACAATGTTGTATTTCCAACTGAAACAGAACTTTGAGTATACATTGAGTAGGGGCCGGGGCTTTATTTTTGTGCTCCTCCTCTCTCACAGCGAACTAACAGTTGGGGGGCATGGGTAAATACGTCAAAGTGATGTCATCAGAGAAGGACTGCTGTTCCAAAGCTTGAGAAAATGGACAGATTTTCATTAAAGATTATCAAAAGATTTTTTAGTGGATTAACTTGAAATTAAATAACTCTGCACCGTAATAATAACAATGTGCAGTAGTATAAACATTGGCCAACACGATCCAGCATTAACCCTTGGTGTGTCCCGGCCTTTAAGGAACCAAAAATGGTTCTTCTAAGGTATCACTATTCGCAAAGGAATTGAGGGCGTGTCCAAATCCACTTTTGCTATTTTAAGGACGGAAAATTAAGAAAGTAAGGAAACGGTGTTGGATGCACTCCACTGAAGACATCCATTAGCCTACATATTTAATTTTGTTTGTGAAGTGCAAAGATTTGTTTAAATTCTTTAATTTCTAGATTCTGTTCTAATTTCCAGCAATCAATTAAATGAACAATAATAATGAAGTGTGGTCAAAAAACTGAGTTATATCCAAACACACATCCTATTCTTATGCCCCATATGGTGATGCAGACGTCTCCAAAACCCAACAGATGGACAAATCTAAACTTGTTTTTATTAAAGCAAATATAAATATGCATATAATGAATATTGAATATTCTACTACTAATAATAACATTATACAAATGCTAATTGTTATAAATAAACTGCAAAAAAAAAGCCCAGACATGAAAAAGGCATGCAGGTAGTGGTTTTTATATTCATGTAGAAAATAATAATTTTTGTAACATTTTAATCCTTTTATTCTTTTTCATATGTAAAGATATTTGTGTATTGCTCTATTTCATTGTTCACAGTGGTCTCATAATAAAGTAAACACTCTAGGAGATATCTATGATGACAGTGGTTTAAAATCCTTCCAGAACCTTAAAATTCAATATAATATGCCAGGCACCTTCTTTTTTATGTGTTTGTGCATTAGATTAGCTCTTCAGGCAAATTTGCTACCTTGGAACTGTAAATTATGTAAATTAATCCTTCTGATAAATCTCCTAAGGACCTTAAGAAGGATGTACACGTTTTATTTTCAGATCAGGTATGGGAGATGTTTAAATTGTCTTTTGAAAATCTTAATCACCAAATGATTCATTGGAAATTGCTGCATAGGTTCAACTTGATTTCAAAGAAACGTTGAATCTCTCATCGTCTTCTAACTGTAATCTGTTTACAAGGATCTTTAGGCACTTTTTCGATTTTTATTGGGAATGTCCCTCTCTCTCACCTTTCTGGACTCAGGATCTATCATATTTGTTGGGAACTGAGACATGATTGACTCCACGCCATTTTTTCATGAATGACTTTTGGGACCTAACTTTGTCTGTTTCCACAAAGATGTCTTCTGTTAACTGCTCTCACAGCAGCAAAGAAATTGCTGGTCAACCGCTGGAATCCTCCTCACACAATGGACAGACGAACCTGGACTGTGTATTTGTTGGACATTCTCTCGATGGAACTCTCGAATTCTTGTATACATGGTGCTAATGCGAAAACTGTCTGTATGTGACATTCAGCTTTTGATGTCATCCTTTTTAAAATCTTTGTAAAATTATTTTATTGACTTGTTTACTTTTATTTATTCATCTTTTGAAGTCTACAAGGGGTGGGATGGGTTGGGAGTGGGTTTTAAATTTACACTTATTTTTATTAAAATTTTTTTAATTTTATATTGTTTCCTTAAAAACTCAATAAACAAGTGAAAAAAAAAAGATATTTGTGTATTTCTGTACATCTTGTGTGTATTAAGCAATGTGTACATTCTAAATATCCAACGCGCTCTGCACCGGACCTGCTTTTAGCTGGCATATTGCTCAGTCTATTTTAGTTCCTCATAATAGCAACGCGCTAACGATGCGCTTTAACACACCTCCATTCTAGACTGCAACACCCATGAGTCCACAAAATCGCGGAAAATGTGAAAATTAGGGTTGCGCTGGTCTAAAAATAGCAACAAATCATGTCAAACATATCTTGCGCCGTATTGCCCAGGTTATATGATAGGGCCCTTTATGTTTAAACCTTTCATTTTAAAAAGTAATTGAAAACCTTTTTTTAAACAGACTGCTTCCACAGTGTAAACACTCAATCAAGTGGTCAGACTTATAGTCGAAGGACATGTTTTAATCCATTCACTTTTAAAGGTCAACTTTGCCAGTACAAAATACAGATATGTGTAGAAAAATGGAAAAGTTTGAACAATACAAAGACAGAAAATCAAAGTTAGCATGAAACATATACAAGACAAGCTCTGAAAGCTTTGTTTACCAACTGCTGTATATCGGCGTTAGTAAATGTTGCAGGTAGGATGAACGCATCCGCAGAGGAAATCCGGCCACAGAGCGTATTTTGGGTTGAACGGGGCCTTTCTGAGGCATCTGGCTGCTTCACGGTCACATCGGCACAGGATTTTCGCACATCTATCATTAAGCGAGTCTGCGTTGAAGACACATCAATGCAAATTGTTGGCTGTGTAAAATTAGCAGTTTGCATATAGAGCTGAGGAAATCCTATTTTAACCACGTGTCATGTTAAAACCATCATTTTATGGCTGTTAGTGATAAACAATATGAACTGTAAATCTGTGTGTGTTTTCTATAGCACGTTATGGTGTTTACTGCAGGACAGAAATCTTTAAATATCTTGTGGTTTGGTTAAAGACACTACCGCTTTTTAGCCTGAAGTCTCCCGTCTGTTATTACACACACCCTGTATTCCTACTTCCTGAAGACCAAACAAAACCTTCATAGTCATTTTCTCCTTTTCAGTTTCCTCTTCACTGACCTCAGTCTTATTAAAATAGTCTCAATGCGAAAGAGTCTCAATCTCTAAACACTATTTATGTCTATTTATTTCAAAATGTAAATGCTGCTTACTGTTTATTTTGTAATTGCTTGTGAAATCTACAGTGTAAATAAATGAATTTGTAGTAATTGGCCAAATATATTTTAGGGTATTTTTTATGTTATTATTACAATAAAAATGTTTTCATTATTTATTATTTAATTTTATTATTTAATTTCAGCTAGTTGCCAAGGACATATTTCTTATTTTCATTGTTGAACTTGATGTTGTAAACTAACTAACTAACTAACTAACTAACTAAATAAATAAATAAATAAATAAAATTTAAACTGTATTGACATATTTGAAAAGAATCACACACAAAAAAATTACATATTTCATATACGTCAATATACCGGCCTCTTTATTAGGTACACCGTACTAGTACCAGGTTGGACCATCTTTTGCCTTCAGATCTGCTTTAATCCTTCGTGGCATATATAGATTCAACAATGTACTAGAAATATTCCTCAGAGATTTTGCTCCATATTGACATATGCATTACGCAGTTGCTACAGATTTTTCGACTGAACATTTATGATGTGAATTTCCCATTCACCACATCCCAAAGGTATATTGGATGGGATAGAGATCTTGCGACTGTGGAGGCCATTTGAGTACAGTGAACTCATTGTCATGTTCAAGAAACCAGTGTGAGATGATTCACGCTTTATGAGATGGCGAGTTATCTTGCTTAAAGTAGCCATCAGAAGATGGGTCCACTGTGGTCATAAAGGGATAGACATGGCCAGGAACAATACTCAAGTTGGCTGTGGGAATGCTCAATTGGTACTAATGGGCCCAAAGTGTGCCAAAAAAGATGCAGCAAAAATTGAGACTAATCAGACCAGTCAATGTTATTCCAATCTTCTATTGTCCGATTTTGGTGAGCCTGTGTGAATTGTAGCCTCAGTTTCCTGTTCTTAGCTGACAGGAGTGGCACCCGGTGTGGTCTTCTGCTGCATACCTCGGTTGTAATGAGTGGTTATTCGAGTAACTGTTGCCTGAAAACCAGTCTGGCTCCTTTGACCTCTGGCATCAACAAGGCATTTGTGCCCACAGAACTGCCGCTCACTGGATATTTCCTCTTTTTCAGATCATTCTCTGTAAACCCTAGAGATGGTTGTGTATGAAAATTCCAGTAGATCAGCAGTTTCTGAAATACTCAGACCAGTCTGGCACCAACAACAATGCCATGTTCAAAGTCACTTAAATCACCTTTCTTCCCCATTCTGATGCTCGGTTTGAACTGCAGCAGGTCGTCTTGACCATGTCTACATGCCTAAATGCATTGAGTTGCTGCCATGTGATTGGCTGATTAGAAATTTGCTTTAACGAGCAATTAAAAAGGTGTACCTAATAAAGTGGCAGTGTATATATATATATATATATATATATATATATATATATATATATATATATATATATATATATATATATATATATATATATACACAGTATATATAACCTAAATAATAATAAAACAGTTAAATATTAAAACAAAAAAAGCAAATCATAAAATAAAAATTAACAATGATAATAATGAAAAATGTAATCTTTTTTATTATTATATTATATATAATACATTCTCTCTTTTTTGTGCACCAAAATCTCTAAATACTTTTATAATATAATAAAAATTACAAAAACACACAACAAAACTGTAAAATAATAATAATAATAATAATAATAATAGACATTAAAAATGCAAAACCTAAAATAAAACTTATGTTATTACCTAAAATGTTTTTTAAAATAAATAATAAAAAACAAATATATTACTTAATAAAAAAAGCAATAAAACTTAAAACACCATTCCATCACCAATTATTTCAAAATACAGTAACAGAACATCTCAGACTATAAAATGTGCCTCTAAAAGAGTCTCAATATTTCAACTGAACATCTAAATAAATCACACATATTAAATACATAATATCGTACCACAGTCTGCCTTCTCATCGTCACACGTCCAATGATAACGGTCTGTTTTGGTTTGACATCCTGCGAATTCGGCATCTCCATAACAGCAGTCATGTTTGTGACAGCACCTGTAGAAAAACACACAACGAGCTCTAGATTATCTTTAAATGAAACACCAGCTCACTTCTGTCTGAAGTCTTTTCTCATTATGCAACATGGAATTATGAAATTTTGCTGATGTTTTATTTTTTATGAGATCTGTATTTACATTCTCCTGCTCAGGAACTACAAATTTAGCTATGCAGTTAGTTCTGGGGCAATTCTTTGCCTGTTAAATAATGAAATAAAAACAGCATGCAAAAAATAATAAATAGAGTAAATAATGAATTAAAATAAATTAAAGTTAAATTGAATTAAATTGAAAAACAATAAAATTAAATAAAACAACAAAACAAAATTAAATAATTAGGTTAAATTTAATATATATATATATATATATATATATATATATATATATATATATATATATATATATATATATATATATATATATATATATATATATATATATATATATATATATATAATTATATTAATTTAATTATTAATTTAAAAAAGTTAATTAAATAATAAAATCCAATACAATTACAGTAAAATAAAGTAAATAATTACATAATAACAATATAAATAAAAAATATTATTAAAATGAATTAAATTTAAAGTAAATAATAAAATGAATTAAATTAAATTACATACTAAAATTTAAGTAAAATAAAGTAAATAATAAAATAAATGTAAACTAATTTAAATAATAAAATTAAAGTTAATTTAATAATAAAAAAAATTAAATTAAATGTAATTAAATTAAAATTTTATTAACTTAAATTAAATGAAAGTAAATTATACTATATTATATATTATTATATTATATAAGAAAGTAAATTATAAGTAATTTGAATGTGTTTATTAAAAAAAGAAATAATAAAAATCATGACGAATACGTTTAAGAATTTTTGTTGGATTGTCTGCAATGAAATACAAGTCAAAGTAAATTTAGAAATCACTACTTTATTTTTATTTGCATTTTCCATTCTGTCCCATATTGATTTGGAGTTGTACATGGAGGGCCGGTGAATATGTCTGCTAGATAGACTGCTGTTTCTGTGAGATCAGACTGAGCAATGCCTTGAGGAATGTGTTGTAACAACAACAATGTATTAAGTACAGTAACAATACCAGCAGGTTTAGTTTTTCTTTATCATCTCGCTGTCTACTTTCAAAGACAGAGCTCTTTCAGTGAGAGCAGCGAAACTGAGGTTAAGAGAAATGGTTATTTTGTGTGTGGGAGAAATGGGAGATTTTCCTTTTCCAGATGTCTGGGGGAAGGACACAGAAATGGACAAGCTCTGACCATTCTACTGCAAAAACTAAACTGAATCATATGTTCTCTGTGTCTAATGTGGAAAAGTTTATGCATTTGTAACCTCATGGCTAGTTCATTGTACTGTGTCCTGTAGGCCTAATGAAGGGATAGTTTGCCCATTCTATCATTATTTTTTGCTCTTTACTTGTTTTAAAAAAATGTTCTCCTGTTAAACATAATGGAAGATATTTTGAAAAATGTTGGAAACCTGCAACCAATGACGTCCATAGTATTTGTTTTTCCTACTACAGAAGTCAATTGTTTTCAGCTTTGTGTTCAGCAGAAGAAATAAATAAATAAGGTTTCGTACCCACTCAAGGGTGAGTAAATATAGTGAGTAAATATAGTATTCTAGTGTTTGTTTGTTTTATTTTTAACTGATTACATTTAAACACTTACTTGCATGAACCCTGGTAATAATAACAATGAAAACCTCATTTGAAGGATTGTTTGTTTGTTTGTTTGTTTATTTATTTATTTATTTATTTATTTATTTATTTGATTGTATTTATTTATATGTGTTTCATTTAATTTATTTATGTGATTGTATTTTCTTATTTATGTGTTTCATTTTATTAATTTTTTTATTTTTTTATTTATTTATTTTTTTGATTGTATTTATTTATATGTGTTTCATTTAATTTATTTATGTGATTGTACTTTCTTATTTATGTGTTTCATTTTATTTATTTATTTATTCATTTGATTGGGGCTGCACGGTGGCACAGTGGGTAGCACGATTGCCTCACAGCAAGAAGGTCGCTGGTTCGAGTCTCGGCTGGGTCAGTTTGCATTTCTGTGTGGAGTTTGCATGTTCTCCTAATGTTGTTCACGTGGGTTTCCTCTGGGTGCTCCAGTTTCCCTCACATGTCCAAAGACATGCGGTACAGGTTGATTGGGTAGACTAAATTGGCCGTAGAGTATGCGTGTGAGTGAGTGTGTATGGATGTTTCCCAGTGATCGGTTGCAGCTGGAAGGGCATCAGCTGCGTAAAACATATGGTGGATGAGTTGGTGGTTCATTCCGCTGTGGTGACCCCAGATTAATAAAGGGACTAAGCCAAAAAGAAAATGAATGAAATTAATTTTGATTGTATTTATTTATTTATTTGATCGTATTTATTTATGTGTTTGATTTTATTTATTTATTTATTTATTTATTTATTTATTTATTTATTTATTTATTTATTTATGTGTTTGATTTTATTTATTTATTTATTTATTTATTTATTTATTTATTTATGTGTTTAATTATATTTGGTTATTTATTCATTTATTTATTTACTTATTTATATGTTTGTTTTGTTGTGTGTTTGTTTATTTATTTAATTACGCTCATGTTTATTTAAATTTAAAAAAGAAAAGAAAATTTTGTAAAATAAATAATGACAAAAGAAAAAAATAAGAAAACTATTTTAAATTTAGTCAGGAAAGGCTAATTCGTACATTCATATGATTTAATTCGCATTAAAATGTAATATTTTTAAAAGGAGGTCCTGCCCCCAAACCCCAACCAAAAACTCACCCCTTATTGAGGCATCCATGAGTTATAATATATTACATATACTAAAATGTTCTCATGAGATCATACAAATGAATGTAAACTAGGCACTAAATCAAAAAATTACAAATTGTCATAAGATTGCATTAGTGTTTATGATGCATCGACTATGGGATGGACAGTAAATTTGACATGTTTCTCTCTTCTGACACCAATGCAGCCTCTTTCAATTTATTAATTTTTTTAAAGTCACAAAAATCCTATCATGGAATTATTCTTTTGCCATTTGAACAGATGGGATTGCAAATAATGTATTTGTGGTACTCTCCCATTCACAAATTTACCCAACTAACCAGTAAGAAATGCTGGGTTCCGCACAATTTCTTCATGTGGTCCCAACACAAATCCATTAAGTTAATTTAATTGTTTTACAAATTTGAGTGGATTGAAAATAAAACAATTAAATTGTCCCAAAAAACTGTAGAATTGTGTTGATTCAATTCATTTTAAACAAGTAGTTTGAACAAGAAGCAAAAATCGTTTTTATTTTTTGAGGGGACGACGTCAGCTGCAGAGCAACCTGAAAATATGAAAGAGGTCAATAAAGTGCTTTAGAAAAATTAAATAAAAGTGACTTGACTGGAAGAGCTGGCCAACTGAGAAGGGAATGCAGTTTGCTGATGCACATAACTGCATGTATATTTGTATTTAATATAAAGCGTTACCAGTCCGCTCTGTCTCTGGGCCAGCCTTGACCTCCCAGACCACAGTAACATCCGTACATCACATAGGACAGAGCTGAGCGACCTGTGCTGCATTTGATGACTCCGGCCAGCTCCAGCAGACCCCTTTTACTCCTCAAAGAGCGCTGCGGCTGCAGTGACGCCACACTGACTGAAAAAAAATCAAACCGTTTGACTTTGATAAAGATTTATTGTTAACAACTGAAAGACATGCTATCACTTCAACACTCCATTTGTGTTTTATTGTAGAAATTACTGATAACTTATGAGTAGTTTACAATAAAACACAATTGAACATTTTATTGTTCAAGGCAATTCCAGAAAATTTTGAAGTAACTAATGAAATCTGGATTATGTAATCAGTTTCCAAAAATTAAGAACTCAGTGTAAGGCATTTTTATATTTTAATAATCAATATGCAGTCACCTTTTTATAGATTACATTATTACATTCACAAAACTGAAGCACAATCATCATATATTTACTCTCCTAAACCCTTTTGTTCTCTTTTAAATTATTATTTTATTTCTTAAGCTTCTTTAAATAGTATAAAGTGGCTATATAAATGTCATGGATATATCTGTATCTGTACTTTATCATTTATTTAGGGAAACCTTACTTTTGCCTCACTACTTTCCAAAACAAAATATTGTACTTTTTACTCCACTACAGTTCCTAAATATAATGAGACATAGTGGTGTTCAATTCATGAACAAGCTGAAATGTATCAGTTAACCTGTTAAATTGGTTCACAGGTTGCACTTAACAATTAATTTTGGAATTGGACTGACGTCTGACAACAACTCACTGATTCAGAGGATCTGTTTAGAGTGAGTCTCCAGTTAAACAACTTGCTGATTCAAATGATCCGTTCAGAGTGAGTCTCTAGTAAACAACTCACTGATTCAAATTGTCAGTTAAGAGCGAGTGTCCAATTAAACAACTCACTGATTCAAATGACTCATTCAGAGTGAGTCTCCAGTAAACAACTCACCAATTTAAATGATCTGTTCAGAGTGAAAATTCAGTAAACAACTCACTGATTCAAATGATCTGTTCAGAGTGAGTCTCCAGTAAACAACTCATTAATTCAGATAATCTGTTCAGAGTGAGTCTCCAGTAAACAGCTCACTGATTCAAATGATCAGTTTAGAGTGAGGCTCCAGTAAACAACTCACTAATTCAAATAATCTGTTCAGAGTGAGTCTCCAGTAAACAACTCACTGATTCAAATAATTTGTTCAGAGTGAGTCTCCAGTAAATAACTCACTGATTCAAATGATCTGTTCAGAGTGAGTCTCCAGTAAACAACTCACTGATTCAAATGATCTGTTCAGAGTGAGTCTCCAGTAAACAACTCACTGATTCAAATGATCTGTTCAGAGTGAGTCTCCAGTAAACAACTCACTGATTCAAATAATCTGTTCAGAGTGAGTCTCCAGTAAACAAGTCACTGATTCAAATGATCAGTTTAGAGTGAGTCTCCAGTAAACAACTCACTGATTCAAATGATCTGTTCAGAGTGAGTCTCCAGTAAACAACTCACTGATTCAAATGATCAGTTTAGAGTGAGTCTCCAGTAAATAACTCACTGATTCAAATAATCTGTTCAGAGTGAGTCTCCAGTAAACAAGTCACTGATTCAAATGATCAGTTTAGAGTGAGTCTCCAGTAAACAACTCACTGATTCAAATGATCTGTTCAGAGTGAGTCTCCAGTAAACAACTCACTGATTCAAATGATCAGTTTAGAGTGAGTCTCCAGTAAATAACTCACTGATTCAAATGATCTGTTCAGAGTGAGTCTCCAGTGAACATCTCACTGATTCAAATGATCTGTTCAGAGTGAGTCTCCAGTAAACAAGTCACTCATTCAAATGATCAGTTCAGAGTGAGTCTCCAGTAAATAGCTCACTGATTCAAATTATCTGTTCAGAGTGAGTCTCCAGTAAATAACTCACTGATTCAAATTATCTGTTCAGAGTGAGTCTCCAGTAAACAACTCACTGATTCAAATGATCAGTTTAGAGTGAGTCTCAAATAAACAACTCACTGATTCAAATGATCTGCTTAGAGTGAGTCTCTAGTAAATAACTCACTGATTCAAATGATCTGTTCAGAGTAAGTCTCCAGTAAACAACTCACTGATTCAAATGATCAGTTTAGAGTGAGTCTCAAATAAACAACTCACTGATTCAAATGATCTGTTTAGAGTGAGTCTCTAGTAAATAACTCACTGATTCAAATGATCTGTTCAGAGTGAGTCTCCAGTAAACAACTCACTGATTCAAATGATCAGTTTAGAGTGAGTCTCAAATAAACAACTCACTGATTCAAATGATCTGTTCAGAGTGAGTCTCCAGTAAACAGCTCACTGATTCAAATGATCAGTTTAGAGTGAGGCTCCAGTAAATAACTCACTCATTTCACAAACTGATATGAATGTGGTTCGGCATGTGAATGTGGTTTTCACATTTTTTCACTTGAATAATCATGAATGATCTGTGTGTTTATTAGAACATGACAAGTTAGATCAACTTTCTTGCAAAAAAACATGTCATGAGTACGTACTTTTAAAGTAATATATAGACTAAAGTAATATTAAAAAGGGAGGTCATATTTTAGGGTACTTTTACACAAGTGCCTGATTTGTGTACTCCACCACTGTAAGCAATTTAGCCATGTGTAAAACTAATAACTGTCACATGAGCTTTGAAACACTGTGTCTTCGTCATTTTTACTGACCTTCAGAAGTGTCGATTCTGGAGGTCTGCATATATTTTTTTATATTTTTATTGACTGTAAAATCCAGTATTCTTACATTAACTGGGAAATCCTGATGTAAAGCAGGGCGATGAAGATGGTATTAAAACTTTTATGCATTTTTTCTTTGCTTTTTTATATCACAATTGTACATTAACAGGTACATTTTATAAGTATATAGACAAAAAGTAATCTAAAAGTAATCAACAACTAGTCAAAATACCTAAAAGAAGTAACCTAGATTACATTAATAATCTTCGAGTAAAATCAACCATTTTAATATTGTGAATTAAGCTTGAGTGGTTTACATACCCAGCAAGTACACGGTGTCATAAGATGTGAATTTTAGGTTAGATTTAGGTTGTGATGACCAAAATTCATTCATCGATTTTAGGTTGTGTTGAAAAGTGACCAAACATCGAGCCAACATCTTAGACCAACGTCATATTGATGACAAATACTGACATTTATTCATCAGGTATGGCAACCAAAATCCAACATCTGATAGACGTCATAGTGGTAATGTCCACACAATATCAAGCTGTAACATCATTAGACATTGATGTTATGTTGATTTTAGGTTGGACATTGTACACTGACGTCAGCCTGACGTTGGGTTCCGACAACAACCTGATTTTCATTTCCAAACTAAATGTACGTCCCCGTGACGTTGGGGTATACAATGTCAATCTGATGTCAAGTCGGTGTCTTGTGCCTGCTGGTTATGAACATGAAAAGGAGAAATATTCAGTGCATTTGAATGTGTTGGTTGTTGTAGTCTTGCAATATATATTTTTATATGTCTTTTAATTAAATATAATTATTTAATAACATTGTGCATCACTATCATTAAAGGAAGCTGGAATAAATTACAGTGAATGTGACAGTGAATAAAATATACTGATAACTCTCCAAATATACAGCAGAGAATATTTTGAATTCAATGTCAGGTCTTACTGCCAGATTCAGAAGTGGCACAGGAATAATAACTCCATAATTTCAAAGAAATGAACAATAAGGAATCAGTGGGTGACTTCAAAATAAACTTAAAGCACATGTTTAATTCATTAAATTATTTAATTTTTATTTACAAATAAAAATGCCCTATATCCAGTCTTACAAAGCAGAATTGCAAACCATTCTTTAAGTGGCAAAATAAAAATATTTGGGTTGTCTGTTTTTTTTTTCAATTAAGTACTTCTTATATTGTCAATATTTGCTAATAGATTGCCATATTCAAAGTATTTTACGTTGACTAATTTATTGCAAACTAACTAAAAGTCTCACAGTATAACTTCAAGTGCACTTCTATTGTTCAGAGTTTCCTAAGGCAATAAAAGGGCCATTTTTCACCAATGCAGTGTCAGATTCCACTGATGAAGTGTTAGATTCCAGGATTTCTTAAAGCTCTAAATAAACAGTGTATCAGTCTTAGTCATACGTTTTTATTTTGTACTGTTGGCGTAATCCATTCTGGTGGTTTAATATCTCAAAAAATAACAGCAAATTCAGGTAAATCTTTATTTACCTGAACATTTTTTTTGTACTGGCACTATATATATATATATATATATATATATATATATATATATATATATATATATATATATATATATATATATATATATATATATATATATAGTCTAAAGAGAAAGTCTTATTTGTTTTATTTTGGCTGGAGTAAAAAGTGTTTTTAATTTCATAATAAACATTTTAAGGTCAAAATTATTAGCCCCTTTAAGCTATATTTTTTTCCAATAGTCTACAGAACAAACCATCATTATACAATAACTTGCCTGATTACCCTAACCTGCCTAGTTAACCTAATTAACCTAGTTAAGCCTTTAATGTCACTTTAAGCTGTACAGAAGTGTCTTGAAAAAACATCTAGTCAAATATTATTTACCGTTATCATGGCAAAGATGAAATACAGTAAATCACTTATTAGAGATGAGTTATTAAAACTATTCGGTTTAGAAATGTGTTGAAAAAAAATCTGATCTCCGTTAAACAGAAATTGGGGAAAAAATAAACGGGGGCTAATTCAGGGGGGCTAATAATTCAGGGGGTTTTATATATAAAACATCTAATATATATACAAAACATCTGCAGGTTTTGAAATTTAAGTCCTCTTTAAGACCTTTATGAATAAACTTACAGAATTATAAAGGGCTAAATGCTAAGGATTTTTACTTGCCTTATCAAAATAAATTATTTTAATTAACGTGTCAGAACACGCAAATCCTAGTTGTGTATATGTACACACTCATTTATTTTAATATACTCTGAATTTTCCTTTTAAAAATTTGACAAGCTATAAAAACTATGACAAACCAAGTGCACAACAGTCTGTCAAGGTCAGTGTTCTCACCACATATGAGTCTATAAATACATCGAGAACTTACAAAGAATATTGTAAGGAAAATTAAGCCATATAAGAGTTCTTAATAGTTTTGTTGAAAGTTTTATGGAGATGGATTGTTGGTGGTTGGACGAGTGTTGACTTGATTCAATAGCTTTAGATGCATAAAGGAAAAAAAAGACCTACAAGTCAATGTTTCAGTGAATTTAAGACATTTTAAGGCATTAAATTTGGTTTTTGAAATGCAGACACCCTGGTTAGATTTTTTAATATTCATAATACATCATTAATAATACATTATTAATTAGTCATGCTCATGTTCCATAAATATTTAGCACATTTTCTACAGTAAATATATCAAAACCTTTTAACATGTTGACAATTTTAAATGCAAGTTTCTCTGTATTATTTTTAAACCCTAACATTACAGGTGTTCCTACAATGTGAAAAATTCTGGACAACATGAAGGAATTAACTCATACGTTTAAAAAAGCATGGCATCTGGACATTGTTCATATTCCATAGAAGAAGCTGAGAAAATCATCGTTGCAGACACCTTGTTGAATTTAGAGTCTGGAGTACAACATATAGATTTTAAAAAACGATATTAAAATACAGACGGAGAAATAACTTAAACTACATCTACACATGATTACGTTGTCTGATTATTGTGTTTAATATATTATTTTAGTGTTGTTTAGATATTCTAAAGAGTCATGAGACCGTAGCATTCAAAAAGAAACTCCAGACGCACCTGGTCACTGTCAACCTGATGAAGGCAGGTCTTTGCCGAAACATTTTTTTTAGCATTAGCCATGTGAATAAAGGCTTTTTAATATTTTTTCCACACTTCTCGAGTGTTTTTGCTGTTTAAAAAAAATAAGTAGCTTGAACAAAAAACAATTAAGTTGTCACAAAAGTCGCCCAAGAATTGTGTTGTTTCAGATCATTTTAAATAAGTACTTTGAACAAACAGCAAACATCATTTTTTGAGCGTTGAGTATATGACTTTGTGGTCCAGGGTCGCATATATTATAAACGAGCATTGTATACACACGCTGCATGTGTCCAGTGGCCACTGAATCACGCATGTTTACTCTGCAAAATGAATAAAAGTTGAGCAGTTTGAGTGATCGTGAATGGTTAAATGAGATGTGATCAGCCTTACCTATGAAGAGCAGGAATGTGTGGTACAGCGCAGTCATTGTGCTCACAGGTAATAGTCCGGTCTCTGTTCAGTCCTGGATAAACAGACTTCCTCAGTGCTGGGCTTTTTTTAGATGTGAGCGTAATCTCAGTCCATCACTCCTACTGTAGCCTAATCCTCGCCTCTCTCTCTCTCTCTCTCTCTCTCTCTCTCTCTCTCTCTCTCTCGCTCCTGGAGGCTGCTGTTTGTGCATGCAGGGTTAAAATTACCTTAAATGAGTAGCAGTCTGAGAGTGCTGGATAATGATGACTGGTTGGGTGGGTGTTGAGCTCGGGACCGCCCTGTGATGGCTGGTTTGGCTTTTCGGTTCAGACAGTTTAAGCTCAGCCAATTTTGGAGTCATGATCGAGCACACCAGTGTGGGCTGTTTACTCTGCCTCGCGTCTGAAAATGAGCTATTCAGAACAGGATTCGGGCCATACAGCAGCAAAAAAAAGTCTGATTTGGTGTTCTGAACATTGTGTGAAGGTATTTAATTATTAATGTTAGGAGGCTATGTGGAATACTTGATTCTGATTGGTCAGTCAAATAAAGACAGTAGCTGGCCCCTGGGGCAGCCTGCTGGGGTCACAGACCCTTCAGCTGGAGGACAAGGGGCCCTCAAGAGCCCAAACTGCCACCTAGGGACAGTAGCTGGCCCCTGGGGCAGCCTGCTGATGTCACAGACCCTTCAGCTGGAGGTCAAGGGGCATTCAAGAGCCCAAACTGCAACCCAGGGAGATTGGCTGGACCCTGGGGCAGCCCGCTGGGGTCAGAGACCCTGCAGCTGGAGGACAAGGGGCCCTCAAGAGCCCAAACTGCATCCCAGGGAGAGTGGCAGGCCCCTGTGGCAGCCCACTGGGGTCACAGACCCTGCAGCTGGAGGACAAGGGGCCCTCAAGAGCCCAAACTGCAACCCAGGGAGAGTGGCAGGCCCCTGGGGCAGCCTGCTGGGGTCACAGACCCTTCAGCTGGAGGACAAAGGGCCCTCAAGAGCCCAAACTGCCACCCAGGGACAGTAGCTGGCCCCTGGGGCAGCCCGCTGGGGTCACAGACCCTTCAGCTGGAGGACAAAGGGCCCTCAAGAGCCCAAACTGCCACCCAGGGACAGTAGCTGGCCCCTGGGGCAGCCTGCTGGTGTCACAGACCCTTCATCTGGAGGACAAGGGGCCCTCAAGAGCCCAAACTGCCACCCAGGGACAGTAGCTGGCCCCTGTGGCAGCCCACTGGGGTCACAGACCCTTCAGCTGGAGGACGAGGGGCCCTCAAGAGCCCAAATTGCAACCCAGGGAGAGTGGCTGGACCCTGGGGCAGCCCGCTGGGGTCACAGACCCTTCAGCTATAGGACAAAGGGCCCTCAAGAGCCCAAACTGCAACCCTGGGAGAGTGGCTGGACCCTGGGGCAGCCCGCTGGGGTAACATACCCTGCAGCTGGAGGACAAGAGGCCCTCAAGAGCCCAAACTGCATCCCAGGTAGAGTGGCAGGCCCCTGGGGCAGCCCACAAGGGTCACAGACCCTTCAGCTGGAGGTCAAGGGGCCCTCAAGAGCCCAAACTGCAACCCAGGGAGAGTGGCTGGACCCTGGGGCAGCCCACTGGGGTCACAGACCCTGCAGCTGGAGGACAAGAGGGCCTCAAGAGCCCAAACTGCAACCCAGGGAGAGTGGCTGGACCCTGGGGCAGCCCGCTGGGGTCACAGACCCTGCAGCTGAAGGACAAGGGGCCCTTAAGAGCCCAAACATCCACCTAGGGACAGTGGCTGGCCCCTGGGGCAGTCTGCTGGGGTCACAGACTTTGCAGCTGGAGGGCGAGGGGCCATCAAGAGCCCAAACTGGAACTGAGGGAGAGTGGCAGGCCCCTGGGGCAACCTGCTGGGGTCACAGACCCAGCTGCTGAATTGGAAGGGGTCCTCAAGAGCCCAAACTGCAACCCAGGGAGAGTGGCTGGCCCCTGGGGCAGCCTGCCTGGGTCACAGACCCTGTAGCTGGAGGGCAAGAGGTCCTCAAGAGCCCAAATTGCCACACAGGGACAGTGGCTGGCCCCTGGGGCAGCCTTCTGGGGTCACAGACCCTGCAGCTGGAAGGCAAGGGTTCCTCAGGTGCCCAAACTCTACCCCAGGGAGAGTGGCTGGACCCTGGGGCAACCTGCTGGGATCAAAGACCCTGCAGCTGAAGGGCAAGGGGCCCTCAAGAGCCCAAACTGCCACCCAGGGAGAGTGGCTGTACCCTGGGTTAGCCCTTTGGGGTCACAGTCCCTGCAGCTGGAGGGCAAGGGGCCCTCAAGAGCCCAAACTGCCACCCAGGGACAGTGGCTGGCCCGTGGGGCAGCCCTTGGGGTCACAGACCCTGCAGCTGGATGGCAAGGGGCCTTCAGGAGCCCAGACTGCACCGCAGGGAAAGTGGCTGGACTCTGGGGCAACTTGCTGGGGTCAGCGACCCTGCAGCTGAAGGGCAAGGGGCCCTCAAGAGCCCAAACTACCATCTAGGGACAGTGGATGGCCCCTGGGGCAGCCCGCTGAGGTCACAGACCCTGCAGCTGGAGGGCAAGGGGCCCTCAAGAGCCCAAACTGCCACCCAGGGAGAGTTTCTGTACCCTGGGTTAGCCCTTTGGGGTCACAGACCCTGCAGCTGGATGGCAAGGGGCCCTCAGGAGCCCAGACTGCACCGCAGGGAAAGTGGCTGGACTCTGGGGCAACTTGCTGGGGTCAGAGACCCTGCAGCTGAAGGGCAAGGGGCCCTCAAGAGCCCAAAATACCATCTAGGGACAGTGGATGGCCCCTGGGGCAGCCCGCTGAGGTCACAGACCCTTCAGCTGGAGGGCAAGGGGCCCTCAAGAGCCCAAACTGCCACCCAGGGAGAGTTTCTGTACCCTGGGTTAGCCCTTTGGGGTCACAGACCCTTCAGCTGGAGGGCAAGGGGCCGCAAGAGCCCAAACTGCCACCCAGGGAGAGTGGCTGGCCCGTGGGGCAGCCTTTGGGGGTCACAGACACTGCAGCTGGAGGGCAAGGGGCCCTAAGGAGCAGAAACTGCCACCCAGAGACAGTAGCTGGCCGCTGGGGCAGCCCGCTGGGGTCACAGACCCTGCAGCTGGAGTAAAAGGGGCCCTCAAGTGCCCAAACTGCCACCCAGGGACAGTAGTTGGCCCCTGGGGCAGACCGCTAGGGTCACAGACCCTGCAGCTGGAGGGCAAGGGGCCCTCAAGAGCCCAAACTGCAACCCAGGGAGAGTGGCAGGCCCTTGGGGCAACCTGCTGGGGTCACAGACCCAGCAGCTAAAGGGCAAGGGGCCATCAAGAGCCCAAACTGCAACCCAGGGAGAGAGGTTAGCCCCTGGGTAGCTTGCTGGGGTCAGGGACCCCTTAGGTGGAGGGCAAGGGGGCCCTCAGGGCCCAAACTGCAAGTCCAGGGAGAGAGGTAGGCCCCTGGGTAGCTTGCAGGGGTCAGGGACCCTTTAGGTGGAGGTCAAGGGTGCCCTCTGGGGCCCAAACTGCTAGTCCAGGGATAGAGGTAGGCCCCCGGGTAGCTTGCTGGGGTCACAGACTTTGCAGCTGGAGGGCGAGGGGCCATCAAGAGCCCAAACTGGAACTGAGGGAGAGTGGCAGGCCCCTGGGGCAACCTGCTGGGGTCACAGACCCAGCTGCTGAATTGGAAGGGGTCCTCAAGAGCCCAAACTGCAACCCAGGGAGAGTGGCTGGCCCCTGGGGCAGCCTGCCTGGGTCACAGACCCTGTAGCTGGAGGGCAAGAGGTCCTCAAGAGCCCAAATTGCCACACAGGGACAGTGGCTGGCCCCTGGGGCAGCCTTCTGGGGTCACAGACCCTGCAGCTGGAAGGCAAGGGTTCCTCAGGTGCCCAAACTCTACCCCAGGGAGAGTGGCTGGACCCTGGGGCAACCTGCTGGGATCAAAGACCCTGCAGCTGAAGGGCAAGGGGCCCTCAAGAGCCCAAACTGCCACCCAGGGAGAGTGGCTGGCCCCTGGGGTAGCCCTTTGGGGTCACAGACCCTGCAGCTGGAGGGCAAGGGGCCCTCAAGAGCCCAAACTGCCACCCAGGGACAGTGGCTGGCCCCTGGGGCAGCCCTTGGGGTCACAGACCCTGCAGCTGGATGGCAAGGGGCCTTCAGGAGCCCAGACTGCACCGCAGGGAAAGTGGCTGGACTCTGGGGCAACTTGCTGGGGTCAGCGACCCTGCAGCTGAAGGGCAAGGGGCCCTCAAGAGCCCAAACTACTATCTAGGGACAGTGGATGGCCCCTGGGGCAGCCCGCTGAGGTCACAGACCCTGCAGCTGGAGGGCAAGGGGCCCTCAAGAGCCCAAACTGCCACCCAGGGAGAGTTTCTGTACCCTGGGTTAGCCCTTTGGGGTCACAGACCCTGCAGCTGGATGGCAAGGGGCCCTCAGGAGCCCAGACTGCACCGCAGGGAAAGTGGCTGGACTCTGGGGCAACTTGCTGGGGTCAGAGACCCTGCAGCTGAAGGGCAAGGGGCCCTCAAGAGCCCAAAATACCATCTAGGGACAGTGGATGGCCCCTGGGGCAGCCCGCTGAGGTCACAGACCCTTCAGCTGGAGGGCAAGGGGCCCTCAAGAGCCCAAACTGCCACCCAGGGAGAGTTTCTGTACCCTGGGTTAGCCCTTTGGGGTCACAGACCCTTCAGCTGGAGGGCAAGGGGCCGCAAGAGCCCAAACTGCCACCCAGGGAGAGTGGCTGGCCCGTGGGGCAGCCTTTGGGGGTCACAGACACTGCAGCTGGAGGGCAAGGGGCCCTAAGGAGCAGAAACTGCCACCCAGAGACAGTAGCTGGCCGCTGGGGCAGCCCGCTGGGGTCACAGACCCTGCAGCTGGAGGGCAAGGGGCCCTCAAGAGCCCAAACTGCCACCCAGGGACAGTAGTTGGCCCCTGGGGCAGTCCGCTAGGGTCACAGACCCTGCAGCTGGAGGGCAAGGGGCCCTCAAGAGCCCAAACTGCAACCCAGGGAGAGTGGCAGGCCCTTGGGGCAACCTGCTGGGGTCACAGACCCAGCAGCTAAAGGGCAAGGGGCCATCAAGAGCCCAAACTGCAACCCAGGGAGAGAGGTTAGCCCCTGGGTAGCTTGCTGGGGTCAGGGACCCCTTAGGTGGAGGGCAAGGGGGCCCTCAGGGCCCAAACTGCAAGTCCAGGGAGAGAGGTAGGCCCCTGGGTAGCTTGCAGGGGTCAGGGACCCTTTAGGTGGAGGTCAAGGGTGCCCTCTGGGGCCCAAACTGCTAGTCCAGGGATAGAGGTAGGCCCCCGGGTAGCTTGCTGGGGTCAGGGAACCCTTAGGTGGCGGGCAAGGGGGCCCCCTAGGGCCCAGACAGCTGGTCCAGGGAGAGAGGTTGGCCCCTGGGTAGCTTGCTGGGGTCAGGGACACCTTAGGTGTAGGGCAAGGGGGAACTCTGGGGCCAATACTGCTAGCCCAGGTTGAGAGGTTGGCCCTTGGGAAGCTTGCTGGGGTCAGGGACCCCTTAGGTGGAGGACAAGGGGGTCCTCTGGAGCCCAGACAGCAAATCAAGGGAGAGGTGTTGGCCCCTGGGTAACTTTCTGGGGTCAGGGACCCCTTCGGTGGAAGGCAAGGGCGCCCTCTTGGGCCCAGGCTGCAAGTCCAGGGAGAGAGGTTGGGCCCTGGGTAGCTTGCTGTGGTCAGGGACCCCTTAGGTGGAAGGCAAGGGAGCACTCTGGGGCCCAGACTGCAAGTCAAGGGAAAGAGGTTGGCCCCTGGTAAGCTTGCTTGGGTCAGGGCCCCTTAAGTGGAGGGCAAGGTGAAGAGTGCTACCCACTGCGCCACCACATCGCCTTCACGTTGCAATACTTTTTGCATAATTCAATTTCTGTTTTAAAATTAAGTAAATTCAATTACAAAGCTATTGTGTGGAAATAGGAGAAAATGTTTTATATTGTAGATGGGAGAATGTATTTCTGTAAAATTTTTGTGAAAAGTGTTGTGAAATGATTAGCAAAAATAGATCTTTTGATTGATGTTAAAGTATTTTTTATTCTTTATTGTAAATGGAAAAGGTGCATTTACACAAAAAGAAACCTTTTTTTGAAAAAACATTGTTTAAAAATGTATGTGATGTTTGATATTTATTGAAAGTAAGTTGACCCATGATTTTGGATATTGCAAAATGCCTTTAAATAGTTCTTAAAGGAACAGATTTGACACTGTTAAAGTACAAAGTGTCTTGTCACTGTAGTGGTACCTTCATGGATCAGATTTGTACGTTTGATCAAGGTACAATACTGTATCTGCAGGTTATAAAAACCAATGGTACATTTTGTTTTCTCATGGTACAAATCATGTCCTTAAAGGTTTAAACTGCAATGGTACAAATTTGTTTCTTTGTCTTAAAGTACAATTATGTTCCATTAAAAGTACTGCCCCAGTGACAAGGGTTTATACCTTTTTTGGTACAACATTGTACCATTTTTTCTGAGAGTGCAGGCCAGGGTTACATTTTTATATATTACTTTTTTGTCCATTTTGATGACACGATAAGGTACATTGCCCAAAGAGAAGATTTGTCAAATTTTCAGACAAAATTAGTTCTGTAGTTCTACACCCTATTTTAACTAAGGACACCATTTTATCTTTTGAGTTATGAAATTCTCTGTCTATTCCAATCTGATATATTGTTTTGTCAAAATAACACTATGATGTAGGCAGGTCACAAAAAAGCAATTACTTATTTTATTTCAACATGTTAATTTGTTATTTCTGATATCTGAAAATGGATTTCTGGTATGAATATAAATTATGATATCTAAAATGTCTTTCTTACTAGTAACAATCGCATTTATGATATCAGAAATTAACATTTTCACTGGATCAAATATTAACATTTTTACTAGTAACAATTCAATTGTTGATATCAAGGCTTAACATTGTTACTAGTGGAAATGCAATTCCTGATATCAACAAGTCACATTCTGGATATTAACAATTAAGTTGTTGATATCAAGACTTCGGATATTTTGATATCAACAATTTAATTCTTGACATGAACAATTCATATTCGGTTAAGCAATAAAAGTAAAAATGGCTTACCAGAATAGCTGTTTTGTCTTTTATTGATAACAGGATATAAATTCTTGATATCAAGAATTAAATTGTTGATATCAAAAATCCGAATTCTTGATATCAACAATTGTATTTTTGGGAATGGTGACATCATTGCTGATATCAAGAATTAACGTTGTTACTAGCTGAAATGTAATATTGATATCAACAATTACCTTATTTGATATCAAGAACTGAAATGTTGATCTCAAGAATGTTGATTGTTGATATCAAGAATACATATCCTGAGAATGAATAAAAGTCAAAACGGCTTGCCATAGATCGTAAGAATAAATATAAGTCAAAACGGCTGGACATTATTTTTTGGATATCAATAATTACATTTGTGATATCAAAAATGTTGATTGTTGATATCAGGAATTGCATTTCCACTAGTACCTGCCCGAATTCTTGATATCAAAAATAAAGTCATTACTCAGAGGAAAACATTCATGATATCAATGAATAATGAATAAAAGTCAAAACGGCTTGTCATACTCCTTGTAGGGAAAAAAAATCCCTATACTATAGCCAAGAGCACCAAATGTGCCATAGTAGGAACATTTTTTTTTACCAATTTTAGAGCATTTATAATGAAAGTAATAATAAATAAAAGTAATAGAGCACTATAGGCAAAGAACCCAGATTACATAATTTAAAACAATGGCAGCATCCATGGTCCAAAGTAAATGCATATTTCACACAGAGGCATCATTTACATTATATTAAGGCATACATGCCTTGATACCCACGGTTCATTTTAATGTCTAAAGGAAAAGTCTAAAAGATGTCATTTGGACAAATGTACTTAGTCAGAATGTGAACGCTGTGAACAATTTCTACTTTTCTAAATTTAGATTTCTACTTTTTAAACATTTTTTAAATAACAGTTTTAAACTCATTTTAAATGTTATACTGTTTCAGTATTTATTTCATCCCTTTCTATATTAATTTGAAATGACAAGGGTAATTTGTTATTGTATACAAGGTTTTGTTTTTTATGAGCACATTTTGATTCACTGTTGTAACAGGGTTTTTACTCCCGTTCTTCAAATGTATGATGTACTTGATGTACTTCAGTTTTAACATTTTTAACCTTTGCATACTGTTTTTAGTATTCAGTAAGTTTTGTGGCAGCTTGTTTTTATTATCACTTATTATTTTTACAATGTTATTATTACTGCAATTAATTCTTTACTCAGATTACTATGAATTATGTGTATGTGTATCATAGATTTTTATCAATGAAGTTTAAGAAACAATTAAAAAACTTCTCATTCATTCATCATTTTCTTGAAGTATGCATCTAACCCCAGTCAGTGTTTTTGTTGTTGCTGGTCCTGGTAAACCATGTTTGACCCTTTAAACCACTTTGCTTGTTGTGTATGAATGATTTACACAAGCAGACCCTTTAAACCTGCGTGGCCCAACAAACCATGATACAGATGACCCTATAAGCCTGTGAAAAAACAGGTGTAATTTTTCCACAACTCCATGGTCACATGTGATTTTTTAAGTGAGATGTATCTTAATGAGGCCATAATAGATTGTTTGATACATAAATTTCATTTGTAGGTTGAAAGGAAATGTGTGTCCCGCTAAACCACAGTGGCTACATGCTGTCCCTGTAAACAATATATACCTGTATGTGTGTGTGTGTGTGTGTGTGTGTGTGTGTGTGTGTGTGTGTGTGTGTGTGTGTGTGTGTGTGTGTGTGTGTGTGTGTGTGTGTTATACAGAGCATCAGCTCTTGACAAAAGCCTGTCACAATGTGAGACTGAAACATATTACCATGACCTCAAGTTCCTGAACACTGACCTCAGAGAGAATCTCCAGAGATGTTCCAGGAAACCTGAAGGACACAAGTTAACAGCAGTAAAACTAAAAAGAGAAAAAGACAGAACAAAAAAAGTCCAAAATCAAACGATTCCATATCAGTGAGTGCGGCGGAACCCCTGCAGACTCCAGTCTCCACTTTCACAACCGTTAACATTCATACAAGACTAAGCTCTCAAATAAATTCCTTAATCTTCTATAGTGAATTCTCTGAGCTCTTTTTGACATGTCACAGATGCATGAGAGGATTGTCCCCCGAGTGTAAATTTTTTCTGATACGTCAACGCGATGATAAAAAAAACACTGCTTTCAGATTGACCGAAGCAGCACGCGTTAAACATGTTGCTGACACAGACATTCAGATTAAAGAGTGAGCTTGCAAGAATTTCCATACTGTATGGTGCACGCCGCAGCTCAGTCGAATATGAAAGCGCCAGAGCTGCCGGCACAATTCATTTAGGTATGTTTGAGTCTCTCTGCTGAGGCTTGAGATTAGAGCAATCTAGAGTCGAAGCTGACAGTCTTTTCTAGCGCTTTCGAATGGAGCCTGCAGCCTACAGTTTCAGGGTGCTAATATATAGTTTTATAGGCAATGAGTGTATATCTAAAGGCTTTTGTTGTGAATTGTAAAACACCTTTTATAATTCTTTTTGGAATATTGATATGTGTTAGGTTTGAATTTGCTTTATTTCTCATGGTCTTGATGGTGAAGTATGCAGTTTCTGTGCTAAAGCGTCACCTAGTGGGATTAAAAGAAACAGCATTTTATTTTTATTATTAATAAAACATTTGCAAATGCTTACACCTACTACATCCCCCTTTAAGATTGTTTTCTGGCAGGGCTACAAAGTTTTAACTATTTTTTAAAAATGTTGCCATTTTGGCATGTTTCAGGTTTGGCCAGTTGAGCAAATAAATGCTTTTTCCCTTTTTGAAGACTGCTGGCGAAATTTAACTCAATTAATTACAGTTAATTAAAGTTATGTCATTTTAATAAAGTGAACGTGTTGGTCTGCATACCAGTTTGTTTTGTATGTATACGTAAAAAAAAAAGAAAGAAAATGGGTTGGTTTAACACAACATTGGGTCAATATATGTGCAAACTAAGCGGCAACCTCCCGCTCTCCCACGTGAAGCAAATACAGAAGTAACTGAAACTGCAATTCATCCACTAGGCCTGGCTCCATAATAGAGCAACTTTCTATTGAACCCACTGTTAAACTTTGGCCAACTTTACAGCAGAAAAAAAGGTGTTTACAGCCTGGTACAAAGAAAGATTTTGGTGTATGCAGCTAATATTACGCTTCATGACAACTGTGAGGGGGTCAATTTTTTTATAACTCATCTGGTTTGTTTTTATTGAGTTATATTAAGTCTGCATAATTAAGGGCGTGGCCACTTGATTGACAGCTAGGTCTCGCTGGTCACCATCACTTCACCTCAGCTGATTCTGACTGATTAGCTGCTGAACTTAGCATGTACATCATATTTTTGTTTTGTTTTATGTGACTTTACACAGTCAGCTGCCTTTTGGAATTATTTCCAAAAATTATCAGATAATTAATTGTCTTAATTGAACTTAATTGTGTTCACAAACCATTCAAGTTGCCTCAATTTCCCAGGTGAGTGAAATTACATACTTATAAATCATATCTATAAATGTATTTGTTTTATTTAAGATATTGTTTAGCATTTATAATTTTCTTTAGAGCTGTAATGCACTCCAGAATCTGACAGATTGATTGTAGGCTCTAGAACAGTCATCTGAAACGTTGTTATAAATAGCTTTCATAAATAGCCTTGTGTTTACTAACACAGACTATATTTGAAGTATTTGGAAGTAACTTGCATTTTCCTCCTGTAGAAAAACATCATAAGAACAATGCTTAGTGGCTCAATGTATTAAAACAGTGTTTTTAAAAGTTTGAACACTTTATTGATATAGTCTACAACCAGCACATGTGGTCAGAACACAAACCAGTCACAGGTAATGAAGTATCAAGCGTTCTCCCATTGAAAAGCCTGTCTAAATGTTAGCAGGCGTCTGTAGCTCCGCTCATGTGCTGCCTCTTTACCCTTAACTGGTTACCCCCTGTTGACAAAATATTGCCGGTCATTTGTTCTTTTCAGAAATCTATGGGGTCTTTTACAGTCTATGGTACAAACCCAACATTGGGATGATTCATTCATTTTTCTTCAATTTATTCCCTGATTTATCAGGGGCACCACAGCGGAATGAACCCCAACATGGGGTTAATTTTTTCAATTTAATATATATTACACTTTTAAACCCAATGGTTAGATTTGTCCATATTTGACCCAACTTGGTTTAAAAACCCCAACATTTTTAGCGTGTATACTGCATTTTGTGAGTCGTAGTTCTTACACTAAAAAAATCTGTTATAAATAAAATCTTGGAACATTTCTTGTTGTGTAAGCTTTAACATTTACCACTGTTGACCATACAGATTAATGTAAGTCTATTTAAGTAATGAACACTGTTCCCTTTGGTGACTGTGACCATCTTCGTGTAAAAACAGTGGTATTTTAATTGTGTCCACTTCGTCCGCGATAAAGAATGCGATCCTCTATTGCTGAAATTCACAGGCAGTAAAACAAAGATTCGAGACATGTCAGATTTCACATGTCTTTTTTGAGCCCTCCCCTTACTGCAGCCACCTATTCTTGTCTACATTTCAGGCAAGGCGCAACTTATACAAGCCTATTAAGTTATGAGCCGAATGACCATTCAACAGAAAATGTCTGAGACTGGCTAGAATGATCATCAATGCACTTGCTTTACCCTGTGTCAACATGGACAAGAGCATATTAAAGCCACATCTATCTGCTGAACCATGCAAATATATGAGCAATCGATCAATAGATGCTTTCAAACACTCCCTTGAATGATTTAGAAACCAATAGTGTTCTACTCTTTTAATGGCTCTGCCTTCAACATTAAATTGGTTGTGTTTTGGGGCTGACAGAGTTGTTGGGTGAAAATATTTAGGTTCAAAACAACAGAAATTATAGCCTACAGTCAGTGAATACCTCTCATCTGTGTCTGTAATCTTCAGCAGCACATGTAGCCTCTGTTAGAGAGTAATTCCGTCATTCCCGGTACATATTAGTCCAAAAGGTGAAGATAATAAGTTAGTTATACATAGCATTTTGTTCATGTTTGCTGAGAAGTAATGTGCTCCTTTTTTCCGCGCTTCACTCTCGCGTTTGTCAGTGTCTGACAGGATCGGGTTTCAAAAGCACGTCAATAATCAAGCGCAGGTAATTATCATCAGCTCAAGAAGTTTGTTATTTCAGATATAATGTTAGACGCGCACGAGCGCTAGCAAGAAAGTGAAACTGCTCGCGCCTCAGACTGTCTTGTAAAAAACTACGGGGCACAGGGTAAATCTGCTCTTCTTCTTGGCTTTGTGGCTGTTCATCCAGACGACGACAAGGTTTGTTTGAGCCCAGATCGACCATGGCTCATTATTATATGTATTTATAATTCCGCTTTAATCTCTCGCTGTGTAATTCAAACATGGCTGGCTTTTTGTTTTCATTCTGGCTTGTTGCGTAAGCGAAATACGCCTCTCTGTAAACCAATAGCGTTCAGCTGCGCGTGTGGCTCCGCCTTTTGGTACCCTTTCTCGTGTTTGGTACCCTTTCAAAAGGGTGCCGAAAAAGTGGTACGGCTCGTTTCCACTGACTGGTACGGTACGGTACGGTACGGTTCGGTTTGGTACAGGTCACCTTTATCAAGCTTGCGTTTCCACTAACAAGGGTACCCTTTTGGTGGGTGTGGTGTATGACAGAAAGTTTCAGTCAACGTCATTCTCGCTGGAGGAAATGTCTACAATAAAGCTGTACAGGTCATTCACATATCATATGAAAACACTTCTCACAAAACAGAGGATTTACACACATAAATACTTGTGTAGAAATGTTTGTTACTAACTGTTAGAGAGTAATTCCGTCATTCTGAGTTCATATTAGTCCAAAAGGTGATAATAACAATAATAGTTAAACAAGGCATTTTGTTCATGTTTGCTGAAGAATAATGTGCTCCTTTTTTCCGGCTTCTCCTTTGTTTTTTCTGCGCTTCACTCTCGCGTTTGTCAGTGTCTGACAGGATCGGGTTTCAAAAGCACGTCAATAATCAAGCGCAGGTTATTATCATCAGCTCAAGAAGTTTGTTATTTCAGATTTAGACGCGCGGCGAGCGCAAGGAAGAAAGCGAAACTGCTCGCACTTCAGACTGCCTCGTAAAAAAACTACGCAGCACAGGGTAAATCTGCTCTTCTTCTTGGCTTTGTGGCTGTTTATCAAAACAACGACAAGGTTTGTTTGAGCCCGGGTCGACCATGGCTCGTTATAATATGTATAAATAATTCCGCTGTAATCTCTCGGCTGTGCGTGTATTTTAAATATGGCGTTTTTTTTTTTTCATTCTGGCTTGTTGCGTAAGCGAATGACTTATCTCTGTAAACCAATAGCGTTCAGCTGCGCGTCTAGCTATAAATGGCTATAAAAGCGTACCAAACCAAACCGTACCACTCAGTGGAAATGGGCCTTTTTTGACAGTGGAAACGGCTATAAAAGCGTACCAAACCGAACCGTACCGTACCACTCAGTGGAAACGGGCCATAAAAGACTTATATATTGTTTGTTCCATAGTGGGCTCTGAAAACAACCCAACAAGAGACTGTTAGCCATTACCCCTTTTCTTTTTACAAATAGCTTATTAAATAAGGGTTGACATGAACACCCGCGGGTAGCTTTTAGCTGTGGTAGGTTAGATAGCTGCTCCCACTAGCCACTTCGGTTGGTTGAAAACTATTTTTAAATTGTAGTTCTCTATAAAGCAGGGTTCGACAATCAGGATGGCCCTCGAGAATTGAGAAGCTTTTGAAATTTTTGGGCCTAAAAAATATTTATTTGTTTATTTATTTGTGTTTCGGTGTGGCCAGATGAAAATTTGGTACATACTTAATGTTGAGCCCTGAAAAGTCATGTGAAATAATAACTAATTACAATGGAACACCATGAAACCTGATTTGCTTATGCTCACTGAGCAAAGTCATACACAACACAACAGTGAAATGAAGTCATGTGGACATAAGACAATATCTTGAGTAATTTTAGCATGCCAAAGTCATATTTATGCATATAAAATACATTTTCCCAAAACCAAAATTGTGGCTAGTGAAAAAGGCGAGTGTCTAGTAACGTTAAAAAAAAGTACTAGCCACAGTGGCACGGCATCGATAAGTTAATATCGAGTCCTGTTATTAAACATATACAAACTTGTTAAACTGATCTGAGATCAGGTAGAAATTATGAAACCTTTTCAGAGATTCGCCACTGGGGGGCAATCTGAATGAATTCATGTGCATTTTATGGTACTACACAAATCGCCCCTAGTGGAGAACCACTGAATTTTTGAAACATTTCTTGGCATATTGACTTATCAAAGCCCTGTTTAATGACATCATGTAACGCTGACAATTTGATATGTGCTCTGAACCACTGATTTAAAACAAAGGATTCATAAAGGTTGTGAAGCTTCATGAAGCTATTACTACCGAGAAGTGCTGAAGAATGAAAAAGCTGTAGTATAATAACATTTAAAAAAAAACTTAAATAATGAAAAGCATTAAAACATCACACACATTTATGAAAAACAATCAAACCTTCAAAAATAGCTACCTGACCATCCCTTTATTATACAATTATTTATTCATATTTCATATTTTAAAAAATGCCTAAAAAAATAGTTCTATCTTTTTTTGAACATACGGGCCAAAAAGAACAGCTCTGCTGACTCCTTCCTGCTTGCTCTGGGTTTCACAGTTCTTACATCTTGAAACGCAGAGGTAAGTCTCTGCTGGAGCTTATTAGCCAGACCTCCATCCCAGTATTTACAAATTAAAGAGCCTCCAGGCCGCAAAACCTTGTCAGCTAAGTCCAGCACTGACAGACACATGGAGACCAGTCTTTCGTGATCCAGCTCCCGGAAGCCGCTGGCATTGGGGGCCATGTCACTGAGGATGACGTCTGCTCCAGCTTCAGGCAGGAGCCTCTCCAGCGCCGTGTGAGTCAAAGAAGATGTTATGTCATGATTGGGCAGAAACTGAGCTCCGTCCAGCGGGAAAATGTGTAATATATCTATTCCTATTACGCTGCCTTTGGGAAGATCCACACCTGTAATAAACAAAGGTTTTGTTTAGTAGAGCCATGGTGAAAAATTGTTCGAGGAATTGATTCTGCATAAATTCTGAAACCTACTAATCTCTCTGGATTCAAGTTTTTATCAGCTGATGTTGCTCTAATAGTCAAGTCGATCTTTATTGTCATTCTACTACATGTGTGGACATACAGAGGAATGTCAGACAAATTACATACAATGAGGAACGAAATGCCATGTCTCGCAGGACAACGGTGCTATATAAATTAATCAAAAATACAAACACAACACTGGACATAAGAGCTATTTAATAAAAACAATGCATAATTAACATATACTATAAGAGCTAACATATACTATAAGAATACTTTTTAACTGTATGTAGCAGACGCCAGCTGGTGAAGTGCTGCGCATGTAAACCTCACTCCTCTGACCTCTAAAGGTGCTCTAGAGCAGGGGTTTTCAAACTGTGAACGAGACATTGAGGAGTGCACTCGAGTAAATTATGATGACGATTTTTATGTGTTCACTAGAGGGAATATGATTAAAGTTAGCTTCACAACAAACTATCAAGCACATGTAGAGTTAATCCTCAAGTAAAATATATACAAATAAAATGGAGTGGGTGCTTTTTAAAATTAATGACGGTGAATGAATGAAAGTCAAACCGGTGAGCCGTCTGGAAAAAAAGTGCCCTTCTGAATCAAATCAGCAGGATGCCCTTCTGGATCTTTCACTTACTTTGGAGACACCACTGACTATGTTTACATGGGCATCAGTTATTTGACTTTAAACGCAGCAAGTAATATGTGATTGATGTTTGCGCATGCATTATAATTTTGGCTCGAGGGAGGGGTGCCTGGCGGGGACGCGAGTGAAATTGGACAAATTTGGGGGGCGTGTGTCCTAAAAGTTTGAAAACCCCTGCCCTAGAGGCCTTGGTCTTCAGTCTCCTTAGTAGAGCAACTGACTCCCATGCGTAAGGTCGCCGGGTTCGTTCCCAGCTCGAAGCAGGTTAGGTGGTGTAGGACCGGCGGGGTTACATGTACACTCAAATGCATTCTGTTGAGTCATAAACTGTACATTAATAAACATTAATAAGCAGTTTATAACTGCAGCTACAAATGCTGTATTCTTGACTTACAACCACATTTATAATGTGCTTAATAATTGTACTTTCATTCTTTGTTAATGATTTATTTTTCATTACTAAATGAAGTATTCATTATTTACAAACTATTTATTTAGGAGTAGTTGGTTGTTTTTTAAGATCATTCAGAATGAGTTAGTAAACGATTAATAAACTATAGAAATTAACATTTATAATTCTTATTATTCAGGCATATACTAATAGTTAATTTACATGTTAATAAATGCTTAACTACCTAAACTTCCATCCAGTTTTGTGACCTAATCTAAAGTGAGGACTATTTATGCTTTATAAATGCCTTATAAATGACAAGTAAAGGCTCAGTTATATTCTAAACAGGAAAAAAGAAAATAAATGACTTTACTCATTTCTATTCATTTGAAGATACACAAAAGAAACTGTACCAAACAAAAAATAAATCTTTGCAACCTTATCTAAAATAAAATTACTGTACAGTTTAAACATTGCATCCTATTATATTGTTAAACGATTATATTGTTGTTGTTTTATCCAATTTTATGTCATATTTTGACACTCCTGTTATTCAGCAATGTTTAAACTTCACTTTATTAGATAAGATTGCAAAGATTATCGTTCATTTGTTAATTGTCATTTATAGGGATTCATAAAGAATAAGTAGTCCTCACTTTAGATTAGGTCATAAAACTTTTTATATGTATGCTTATGTTTTTTATGTGCATTAATTATCATACAGAGTAACCATTACAGTATGCATGAATAAAAAGATATATAAATGTTAAATTCAATAGTTTATTAATCATTTACTAACTCATTCTGAATGATCTTAAAAACCACCAACTATTCTTAAATAAATGTTTTGTGAATAATGTAATACAGAATTTTAGTAATGAAAAATAAATCATTAACAAAGTATGAAAGTACAATTATTCAGCACATTATAAATGTGGTTGTAAATCGAGAATGCAAGATTTGTAGCTGCAGTTATAAACTGCTTACTAACGCTTATTAATATAGAGTTAATGCTTAACAGATAATGAATTTACTAGATGCTAATGCTTAGTAAATGATTCATAGTGTGTAGTTATTATAAAGTGTTACCGAATTGTTTTAGGTTAGTGGGATTAGTAAGGAACTAAATCCAAGTAGAGTATGACTGTTTGTAAAGCATACAGCGCTATCTGCTGTTGAAACAAAGCTCAGAATCTTTCAAGAAAGAACACAGATGCATTTTGAAAATCTCAGAATGTGTGCAGAATGCATGTCTATGTTTAAAGAATGTCCTCAAAATGACATTTTTAAGATTTTTTTGGCTATGAAATGGTTCTATGAACAACATTTAAGCTTTAAACAGTAGTTCTAAATGTATTTATTTTGCAACCTAAAAATACTTCTGCAAAGGCATGCATTTTTTTATTTGCCATCAGCAGGCTAAATGTTATTTTAAATATTTGTAAAATATTAAGTATTCAGTATTCTTCACTGTCTGTCACCTTTTTTATTATTTTGTGCCAAAATGCTCTAAATGACAATATTTTTATTTTAAATTTAGAAAAACTTTATCTTCAGTTTACTGCCGTGCGTAACTACAAATCATAAACCCACAGAAACTGGAAAGTTGAGGTTATTTGATAACTATAAAGGTCAAAAGAATAGCATTTCAATTTGGTTTTTAAGCTTCTAAAGTCACTTTTTTAATCAAAATAATATGTCCTTACTAAATAAAAAGCAGTAAAAAAAATAAATAAAAATGTTGGCACAGTGGGTAGCGCTCTCGCCTCACAGCAAGAAGGTCGCTGGTTCAAGCCTCGGCAGGGAGTTGGCATTTTTGTGTGGACTTTGCATGTTCTGCCCATGTTTGCGTGGATTTCCTCTGGGTGTTTTTTGACCC
This sequence comes from Danio aesculapii, assembly GCF_903798145.1. NCBI lineage: Eukaryota > Metazoa > Chordata > Actinopteri > Cypriniformes > Danionidae > Danio > Danio aesculapii. The sequence goes on from NC_079437.1 coordinate 38,483,898, forward strand.
TGTTGTTTCTCAAAGACATCAAAAATACATCCTTAAAGAAAAAGAAAAAATACTGCACCAAGACAAAGAGAAATAGGAATTCTGTAGGCATATATTTTCATCTGTCAGAGTCAATGACCTTTCTAAAGACTTCAAAATCAGATCACATGGAGGAGCGTCATGAGTCATTTTAGTAAACATTATTTTCAGTTACTTTCAGATTCAGTGACTAAAGCATTTGTAAATAAATATCTGGTCAATATGCTTTAGATACATAAGATATGACATGAGTTACTTTATTAAATATAATCAAACAAATATCATTTCAAAAGCTGAATTTCAGATTCCAGACACAGTTTAGATAAAACATATATTAATCTAATATCTGGTCAAAATTTTATACAAATAGAAAGAAGATTGCATTACTTTATAAACTTTATTATGAAACATTGTAATCTGGCATATGCAGTAGAATATTTAGATGGCTATGAATGTTACCTCAGATTCCGTGAAGCCGATCTACAGTGTCAAATTGTCAGTAGTTTGAATCTGGAACGCATAAACTATTTCATAACGAAATCTACAAACTACGAGTCTATCAGGAGACAACAGAATTTTTATTTTTTATTTCTTCTTTACAAGAATTTGGATGGTCAACATATCAGGACTACATTAAAGTTCTTCAATTAACCTGTTTTCTGAATCCCAGCATTTAAAACATTCATTTACAGCACCGCTCGATGCTGATCGCTTGATATCAGTGTCTGCGCGTTCACGGTCGCGTGCATGAGCGACAAGCACGTTCCCGAGTGAAATTTTTACTGAACAGCGCCCCCTGGTCACAGTTTTCGACGGGTCACATATTTCGGCACAACACCGGTTTCCCCCACAGCCCAAAGACATGGGCTATAGGTGAATTGGGTAAGATAAAAATTGTCCATAGTGTATATGTGTGAATGAGTGTGTATGGATGTTTCCCAGTGATGGGTTGCAGTTGGAAGGGCATCCGCTGCGTAAAACAAGTTGGCGGTTCATTCTGTTGTGGCAACCCCAGATTAATAAAAGGGACTAAACCGAAAAGAAAACGGATGGATAATGAATAAAAGCATTTACTTTGAAATAAACATAGAAATAAACAAAAAACAGTAGTACATCTACTGACAGTAGGGGTTCAATCTTCAACTGGCTGGCTGGAGCTGCCAGTGGCGGGTCACGTGACCTGTCACTGACTGGTGGCAGCCGCCAGTGTCCCACTGTCGGGTAGCCTGACCTGCCAGTGGCAGCCGCATCTAACCCGGCATTTGACAACTAGCAGGTGGGTCATGTGACCAACCAGTGCCTGGCTGGTGGGTCAGGTGTCCTACCAGTGACTGGTTGGTGGCCATTAACTACTGGCTGGTGGGTCAGGTGTCCTACCAGTGACTGGTTGGTGGCCATTAACTACTGGCTGGTGGGTCAGGTGTCCTACCAGTGACTGGTTGGTGGCAGTTAGCAACTGGCTGGTGGGTCAGGTGTCCTACCAATGGCCACTTGGTAGCAGTTGGCAACTGGTAGGTCATATGAGCTTTCATTGCATCAAATGTTTTTAACAATACACAAAATGAACACTTTTACGGATTTATTCTTCATAATGGGACATTTTTAGAATGTTTATTACAAATAGAGAGTCCTCAAATCTAGAAAATATGGAAAAGTCTGAGTTTCCTTCTGCTGCTTTCAATTTATCTGAAAATAATATAATGGATCTGTACATTTAGACATTGGGCACATTCACCCCCAACCGATCGGCATTTACCGCGTTTGCTTTAACTTTCTCTGCAGCTTTATACATTGATATATCATCATGAAAATACTCGTCTGGACCTTTTCTAGTACAAATTGTGTATATTAGTCAGTTTAATTCCACATACGGTCCTCAAATAGCCGGGATTACAACTGGCTGGTCAGCTCTCCCCCCAGCAGCTCTGTAAGAGTAAAGTTAGCAATAGATTCGCACAATCAATAACTCATGACTGAGACATTGTTCCTACACAAATATGACCTCTTTTCAACTGTCGCAATGTATACAATCACCTACAATCTTATTTTTCTAAAAATGAGCTTTCCTACGTTGGACGCATTATATTGATCTCTATGCGCAGGCTGCGAAGAGAGACCGATCCTTAGGGACCGTCTACAAAGAGCAAAACGCGAAACTACAAAAGTTGTCAATAACTTCCCTCTAACACATTATACTGCCATAAAATTAATCATCAAATTTTTAAACTTGGTTTAAAAAAACTATTTTGTATATTTTTAATGAATTTTTATTATGAAAAAATGTTCAATAACTTTACTGTAAATTACTGTATTTCACCAAAATCCGATCACACGTCACTGCTGTCCAGCTGCTCCGGTTTTCCCCACAGTCCAATGACATGCGGTACAGGTGAATTGGGTAGGCTAAATTGTCCGTAGTGTGTAAGTGTGTATAGATGTTTCCCAGATATTGGTTGCAGCTGGAAGGGCATCCGCTGCATAATACATGCTGGATAAGTTGGCGGTTCATTCCGCTGTGGCGACCCTGGATTAATAAAGGGACTAAGCCGAAAAGAAAATGAATGAATGAATTAATGTTTTGCATGATTTTTATGAATTTTTATTATTCACCAATAATGGCTGTTTTTTGATAGTAAAAAAGTGTTATAGTATAACCAGCAGGACAGCAGCGACAAGTGAACGGAATTTGGTGAAAATGCAGCGTTACAGTGAAGTTATTAAAAATTGATAACAAAAATTTATTAAAAATATGCTAAAAGTGTTGTAGTATAACCAGCAGGACAACACTGACGTGTGATCTGAATTTTATGGCAGTATAATGTGTTTGAGGGAAGTTATTGACAACTTTTGTAGTTTTGCGTTTTGCTCTTTGTAGACGGTCCCTAAGGATCGGACTCTCTTCGCAGCCTGCGCATAGAGATCAATATAATGCGTCCAGCGCGTAGGAAAGCTCATTTTTAGAAAAATAAGATTGTAGGTGATTGTATACATTGCGACAGTTGAAAAGAGGTCATATTTGTGTAGGAACAATGTCTCGGTCATGAGTTATTGATCCGGAAAATGCGAATCTGATACTAATTTTACTGAAGTCGTACAGAGCTGCTGGGGGGAGACCTGACCAGCCAGTTGTAATCTCGGCTATTTGAGGACCGTATCTGGAAATAAAATTACTAATATACACAATTTGTAATAGAAAAGGTCCAGACGAGTATTTTCATGATGATAAATTAATGTATAAAGCTGGAGAGAAAGTTCAAGCGAACGCGGAGCTCCCTGTCTGCTGACTGCATGATTAGCGTCGGTAACACACCAGTCAGTTTACGGGTCGTTTGAAGACCTTATTTGGGATAAATTTACTGGAAATATCACTGATGTAACGCAATAGACTGTAAGGAATAAAAACTATTATAAATAGAATTTTGATTGGTCTCATCGAGAGTGCAAAGTGAAGCGTCGATCTCGGAGCGCGAATGCGCTGGTGAAGACGTGACCATCCAGTTGTAATCCCGGCTATTTGAGGACCATATGTGGAATTAAACTGAATAATATACACAAATTGTAATAGAAAAGGTTCAGAAGATTATTTTCATGATAGTAAATTAAAGTATAAAGCTGCAGAGACAGTTAAAGCAAACGCGGTAAACTCGGAGCTCGCTGTCTGCCCACCAGTCTGAGAGAGTGAGAGCGGAACTCCCTGCGTTCTGATGCAGCTAGAGTGTTGCAAACCCACCTGTCAGTATTTAAAGACCTTCTTTAAGGAAACACTGCTGCGAATGTCAGTGACGAAAACATAGACCCTAAAGAATACACATTTCATGAATTCAAAATGTAATTCTTCTGAATGAGAGCGCGAGGAGACGCGCCAGACGCAGAATGTGATCGCGTTTATTAGGGGAGGAGGGACCAGCCAGTTGTAATCCCGGCTATTTGAGGACCGTATGTGGAATTAAACTGACTAATATACACAATTTGTAATAGAAAAGGTCCAGACGAGTATTTTCAGCAAACGCGGAGCTCCCTGTCTGCTGACTGCATGATTTGCGTCGGTAACCCACCAGTCAGTTTACGGGTCGTTTGAAGACCTTATTTGGGATAAATTTACTGGAAACATCACTGATGTAATGCAATAGACTGTAAGGAATAAAAACTATTATAAATAAAATTTTGATTGCTCCTATCGAGAGTGCAAAGAGAAGCGTCGATCTCGGAGCGCGAATGCGCTGGTGAAGACGTGACCATCCAGTTGTAATCCCGGCTATTTGAGGACCGTATCTGGAATTAAGCTGAATAATATACACAATTTCATAATAAGAAGTCAATGCATCAATGTGTAAAGCTGCAAAGACAGTTAAAGCAAACGCGGTAAACTCGGAGCTCGCTGTCTGCGGACTGAACCCACCAGTCTGAGAGAGTGAAAGCGAACGTGGTAAGACCTTCTTTGAGGAAACATTGCTGCAAATGTCAGTGACGGAAACATATAGACTCTAAAGAATACCCAATGAAAAAACACTTCATAAAATTATACTCATTATGATAACAAGTAAATAAAAGCAGAGAAAGAAAAAGCGACAAAGGACACACTAGACGCAACTGCAACTAACCCGTCACTGGCAGGTCACATGACCTGGCAATTGGACACTGGCGGCTGACACCCAGCCACTGTCAGGTCACAAGACCCGCCACTGGCGGCTCCCGCCAGCCAGTCGAAGATTGAACCCCGACTCTCTACTGACGTGACATGTATTGTGTGACATGGTATGATTTTTACATTAGCCTTCATAATTTAGCATAACACTTACTCTCTCCAGCTGAGTTGACTCTCTGCACTGCAACTTGACTCCACGCACCGGGCGCAGCACCGCAGTCAATGACTGTGAAACCCGGTTTGAGAAGTCGGAATTTGTCGTCGATCTCAATCAGCTTGAAGGCGCTTCGACAGCGGTAATTCTGCTCGTGAGCAGCTTTAACGAACGGGTCACTGAGCTGCCGAACCAACCACCTCTTATCAGCAGCACTCTTGCCCTTCAGATGCAGAGGAGTCTTCTTCAGACACACCGCTGACGTGTGAATACACGACCTCTGTAAGCGTTTCCACATTATTAATAAAGAAATAAGTGATCTGAACACAAGATCACATGTACAACTGAAGTGCATGAAAACAAGGAAGCACGTGGGCGACTGGCGTCAGCACGTCAAAGATGCGCAAACATTGCGCAGAGCCATTCAACAACAGATACTATGTTAATTCTAAATACCTTCTTAGACACCAGATACTTAAGTTCTTTTCTGTTAAACGGTTTAAAATCTTTGAAAACGTTTAAAGAGACATTCATTTTAACATAATTGCATTAATTATTTTTAGTAGGTGTTGATAATTAAGTTGAATTAATTGCTGAGCTGATACATTAATTGCTATTTCTGCTGTTTACATTCTGTTGTTTGCATTTACTGTTCCAATTTTTGAGCTTTATAAAAGCTGTGGATTGACTTTGATTACTAAGGAAATACTTAAAAAATGTGTATTTGCACTATAAATCGTATAAATCTATATATTAAAGTTCGATGATAAAAGCTTGCATCATGATCATTTTATTAGCCATTAAACATAATATTTTTCTCTAGTGATTTTTCCCACAACTTTTCCTACTATCGGAACAAACCTATGGCTGTAAAACGTTTCACTTCTTCTCTGCTATTCAAATATGTATGCACTTGAAGAGTTGTGTTTACAATTTATGATTATTATTGCTATTATTTATCTCTTTGTATATGTATGCTTGTTTATCTGTTTACTTTTCCCTTGTTCCTTTAGCATTTCATGAATTGAAATTTCTGTAATGTTGTTGAAGCATACAAAATAACATAATTGAGATACATTGTGCTCATCTGACTGTAGGACAACTTTAGATTTAGATGTATTGCACTGATGTGTATAATTAGATAAATGAGGTTAATAAAGGCTGATCCTGCTGTTCTTTCTCTGTCGGAAATATTTGACTGTTGCACGCTTTGATGTCCGATTCGTGAAGGAATTGTTCATTTGAGTCGGATCTTTTTAATGAACTGCATAACGGAATGAGGACGCATGTCACAATTATTGCAAATAAACAGTACTTTAAGTATTTAAAGTTCCGCTAAAACATGTATATGATTTGTGTAAGTTAAACATAACGCTTTACATAATTTTAACCCGTTTCGTTCTGTTCAAAAGAACCGAGTCACAGAGCCAACTCAGATTTCCAATCGAGAACATTTCGACGTTGCACGCTCGATTACTAACCTTAGGTAGGTGGAGTTTACATGTTTCGCAGATCTACAAATCATATTCGCTATTGGACACAAACCAATCTAAAACGTGGAGGCTAATCCCTATTTTTACGACATCCACTGTTGTGAATCTGAATCCTCCACGTGACTCTGTGCAACACGCGGGAACAAGAGCTAAAGATTCATCAGTATACTTAGCTTAAAATTCATAACATACAGAAATATTCATTCTGTCTTTGTAAAAGTTATTACATTCTGTCTCCACGGGCTTCTTTGGACAAAGTAAGGATATTGTTTGGATAAGAAGTATCCGTGAAATAGCCTTAACAGTATTGTTTAAACGAATCTTATTAATCACTGTACTTATTTACACTATTATCAATTATCTGATCAATTAATAATTGTCTCCTGTTGTTTGCCATGTGAATACTTCAATTGTAGTGTAAATACAAGTCAAAATTCAATAGAATCGTTCAAATTTCAAAGACTTTATGTTGCAAAGTTGTCATAAAGAATGATGTTATACGTATTTAGATGAACATCAGTGACTGTCAGACTGTTTGCTGAATTTTGAAGGAATTGTGTTGTATTTATAGGATTATGTTGACTTCTAAGCTGCTGACCCTGGTACTGGTGGTCCAGCCCGGCCGGGTGTTGCTGGGCATGAAGAAAAGAGGCTTTGGAGCTGGAAAATGGAACGGCTTTGGAGGAAAAGTTCAGACTGGAGAGACCATAGAGCAAGCGGCCAGACGGTCAGTGGCACTGTGTGTGTGTGTGTGTGTGTGTGTGCGTGTGTGTGTGTTTGTGTGTGTGTGTGCGTGTGCGTGTGCGTGTGTTTGTGTGTGTGTGTGCGTGTGTTAGTTTGAGTTTACATTAAGGAAATGAAGAACAATATGTTACTTCGTTATGCCCGACATATTGTAGTAGTTTTTGTTAATTTTTAGAATTTTTCTACCAGCAAGTAAAGCCATTTTATGTTTTATTTTATGTCAGTTAATTTTTTTTTCGATTAATGATTTTGAATATCCGTTTATTATAAAATTCTTACTTAATGGTGTGGGGTTCTACCAGTGTTATTTTGTTATCTCTGATATATTGCAATAGTTTTTAATGTTTAGAATTTTCTATTAGCTAAATAATTGTGTTGTTTTATATCAGTACCTAATCTTTTATTTCAAGTAATTATTTTTTTTAAAGGTTAATGTAATACATAAGATAAGGTTTTTCACTTACTGTTTTTTTATTGATTTGGGTTGTATATTCTACTATAAATAATAATAATAATGAATAATTATAATGATGTTTGCTGGACAAACTGACCCTCAACCTTACAAAAACACATTACAAAAATATCTAGATTATAAGACTGTATTTAACAATACATTTTCTTAGATTATTTTTTAATACATTTTTTATGGGTTTTTCACCTTTATTATGATAGGACAGTAGAGATTTCAGACAGGAAAGCATTGGGAGCAGAGAGAGAGGAAGGATTGGCAAAGGACATCAAGTCGGGAATCGAACTCGGGTCGCTGTGAGCATGTCGGAGCTATATGTTGGTGCACAATACCACTAGGCTACCACTTGGCGCTGACTGAATTTTCTTTTGTTTGTTGAAAGATTGTTCTTTTGAAAATTATGTTCATCAGACTATTTTTGAAGAAAAGATGGAACGTAAGTTCGACAGGCGAATTGGTGCAGCAGCAGCAGCAGTAATGCGGTTGATGCATCGGTCTGTTGTGGTAAAAAGGGAGCTGAGCTGAAAGGCAAAGCTCTCGATTTACCAGTTAATCTACGTTCCTACTCTCACCTATGGTCATGAGCTTTGGGCCATGACCGAAAGCACAAGATCTCGAATACAAGCGGCCGGAATGAGTTTCCTTCGCAGGGTGGCAGGGCGCACCCGTATAGATAAGGTGAGGAGCTCCGTCACCTGAGAGAAGCTCGAAGTAGAGCCGCTGCTCCTCCACATAAAGAGAAGTCAGCTGAGGTGGCTTGGGCATCTGTTTCGGATTGCTCCTGGACGCCTACCTAGGGAGGTGTTCCAGGCATGTCCCATCGGGAGGATCCCTCAGGGAAGACCCAGTACATGCTGGAGGGACTATGTCTCTCGGCTGGCCTGGGAACGCCTCGGGATCCCCACGAAGGAGCTGTAGGAAGTGTTCGGGGAAAGGGAAGTCTGGGGTTCTCTCCTAAGACTGCTTCCCCTGCGACCCGGCCCCGGAAAAGCTGACAAAAATGAGATGAGACTGCTTTTGCTGTGTGTTTGCATCATGTTTTGAATATACTGTAAAACCAGGACATTTGTAGGGACTGTCTCTGGAAAAGGGACATCTCTGGTCACCCCTTTTTAATATAATTAACATAATAACATAAATACAATTACACCTGCACAACATATAAAAATATGTATAAGTATCGTGATACTAGTATATGCAATACTCATATTGCAGAGAAGTGCATTAAATTTGAAACATTTTATTTGCCAAGCATTTGAGTGCTGCATGCATAGGTTGTTTATCCAAATCATTCAATTCAATTCACCTTTATTTGTATAGCGCTTATACAATGTAGATTGTGTCAAAGCAGCTTCACATAAAATCATCTGACCAATCAGATGGCACCTTTAGTATCTTCACCCCCACCTCTCCAGTAGGTGCTGTTAGCTGAACCTAGAACTGAAAAGAAATACTAAAACCAGTAGATGAGAGAGAAAAGTAATAACAGCCAAAAAGAACAACAGTATTACCTGTTTATATTAGTATGATCATTACAAAAAAAGTTGTTTTTTAAATTGGTGATAAAATATACCTTTTTAAAAGCAGTTATATCATTATCACAAGGCTCAACATCACATATTTTCCCAGTATCATGCAGCCCTAATTACAATAACAAATCACAACAGCTGTTTTTTTGTGTAAAAGAATATTAATTTCTGTGAATATACAGTTAAGAATTGTCTCTTTTATTGAGCTCTTTAGGTCAAACCGGCTAACATTTGTCTCAGAAATTACAGGAAAGTGGGGGAAGGGGATGGGGGGTGGGGTTGTCAGGGTGAGGTGTCTGAATAACACAGCTGAGAACCGGGTAAGTAACTGTACTATTCACTGAGTTTCTTGCGGCCGCTGCGATCGGATACTATACCAAAGTCGGAGGCCTGGGGGTTTAACAGACTATACCAAAAAGCTGAACACCGGGGGGAGTGAAATTACGGGAGTTTTCCAGTAGAAATAACAAAACGGGAGGGTGAAGGGAGATGGGTCTAAAATACAGGAGACTCCCAGGAAAAACGGGAGTGTTGGCAGGAATGCTTTAGGTGTATCATATTTCTCAAGCTTTTATTTTCCTCTTTTCAGTGTCTATTTTCACTCCCTCAGAGCTAGAGATCAAAGTTAAATGACTTGAACATTGTAATAGTTATTTACTTGTCTTGAACTTAACAACGGTGTCAGAGATCGGTCATGGTCAATCTTCCCTGCTTTTATTAGTTTTCCAGCTGAAACAAAATGGCCTTTTTTATTTGACAGGGAGCTGCTGGAGGAGAGTGGCCTCACTGTGGACACCCTCCACAAGATTGGAAACATCAAATTTGAGTTTATTGGGGAAACGGAACTAATGGATGTCCACATTTTCAGAGCTGACGCCTATGAAGGAGAGCCAGCCGAATCAGACGGTAAAACAGCTCCATTGTCTGCTTTCTTTTAGATACTCGCTGAGGCTGAAGGCCTAATGATGGTTTGTTTTGTCTTTTAGAAATGAGGCCTCAGTGGTTCGACATTGATAAAATCCCTTTCAGCCAGATGTGGGCCGATGACGTCCTGTGGTTCCCTCTGATGCTTCAGAAAAAGAGTTTTTTGGGGTATTTTAAGTTCCAGGGTCATGACGTGATAGTGGAGCATAAGCTGGACGAGGTGGAGGACCTTTGAGTGGGGTTTTAAAGAGACAGTTCACTTAAAAATGAACATTGTGTCATCATTTACTCAATATCAAGTCCAAATGAAGTTTTTTTTTATTCTGTAGAATAAAAAAAGATACTCAGAACAATGTTGAAAATCATTGACCTCCATGGTAAGGAGAAAAATACCATGAAAGTCAGCATTCTTCAAAATATCTTCTTTTGTGTTCAACAGAAGAAAGAAGTTCAATGGAATAAGTGGAGGGAGAGTAAAATATGACAACATGTTTATTTTTGGGTGAACATTTGCTTTAATACTGTTGATGGACGTTGCCACTGTATCAGTGGAAATTATCCAGCAAGATCTGATGTTCACACTATGTTTCATTGATATGGCCAAATATGCAAAATCGCCTGATATCCAGTGCTGTATTTTGTATAAGCACATTCTTTTGATGTGGAAAAGTGAAGTTGCCATTTAAATCCACTCATTCAATCATCTGTATTCTGATACTGTTTGTTTTAACTTAATTCTTCGTTCCTCTTTCCTACAATTAGTGTACTAAATAACAAAAACTGTTTTTTCCATCTTCAACTACCTGTCATTTACTAAATAAAACGTCAGAAAATTCAGACAAAAATAGCTTCATTTAATTGTATGGTGTATTTTTATGTGCATATTTGTTCACACTTAAGCAGGGTGTTCATGGGGTCTTAAAAAGTATTAAAAGTTTCTAAATCAATTATCAGAAAATTAAGGCCCTTAAAAGGTATTAAAAAGTTGTTGAAGCGTATTAAAGCGTTGTCCAAAGTGTTCCAAAAAAGCATAAATATATTTATTTTCCTCAATCCACGCGATTGGTTTGGGCTAGGCGCATCCAGCCAAGCTCCTCTGTTTGGGTGATGTCACGTAATTTGCGACAAACGCAGGAAGGTGATGTGACGCTCATAGCTATATTTAATACTTTCCTTGCTGAAATTTCCTTCAATATTGAATCTCTTAAGCTTATTAATAATAAGAAGAATAATAACTTTCTTAAAGCTTATGATAATCTTTTTTTTCTTAATGATTGAGGTTTTGTAAACTCTCTTTTTTTTTGTTAATGCATTTTTTCTTCAATGCAGTGATGCTACTATTCTTGTATTCAATAAAAAATAAAGGTTTTATCCAAAAAAAAAAAAAAAGACGCTGTCCACATGTAGCAAAACCAGAGAGCAAAACAGATGGCAAAATAGGAAAATGTAAGTTTGTGTACCCCTGGTTGGAGAAAGACGAGTTTAAACAGTGGCTGAAGCCTGTCGCTAAAAACAACCACGTAATTTAATCTTTTAAAGCTTTGTTTCTTCACAGCTTATCTGAGGTTGTGCCCCATTTATTTAACTACAACTGTTTATTAAGTTAAAGGTTTGATACTGATTAGAACTTGAAGTGGCGATGAGGTCTTAAATATAAAATATTCTCAGAAGGTGTTTAAAAAGTCTTAAAAAGGTGTTGAAAATACCTTTAGAAATCCTGCATATACCCTAAGTTACAAAAAATAACAAAACATTTTTTAAAAAGTGTTGTAGCTCAATATTGGAAAAATCAGACATTGCGATATTAGCTTTTCTGCAATAAATATTGCGATATACTGTATATACAATTTCACCAAATGACTTGAAAACTGCTATTTGGAAAGAATTGTTTAATCACATTGATTGGGATGATTCTGCAGGGAAGTTAATTATGCATGACATGTAATAAACAAATTACAAGCATAGATAAACACAAAAGAGCAAAATGTTTGATTTTCAGGGCAGTCAAATAGTATTTAAAGTACAGACTTTGAGTAATCAATGTAAAAGAACACTGCAAAAGCCTTTACTGTGTAAATAATTTAATAAAAGTATTCTTTATTTAAGAACACTATATGTTGCTGAATACTTTGAACTGTGTTATGCCTTAAAACCACGTGCACATGATAAACTTTCACTCCATTATGGTTAAAGTCTGTAATAACTTCACATTTCTCATGTGTTCTGAACTGTTTCCCCTGGTCAACTATAATCATAACTCAATATTGCATATCCTGCGATGTGACTACTGTGGATGTGCACATTGCGATATTGATGCTGAAACATATTGTGCAGCCCTAGTTTTTTTTTTTTAAATCAATTTTGAAAATGCATTACCAGAAAAAAAGAAAGCGTATTTGAAAAATAAAAATACAATCAACATTTCAAAATTGTATTTTCTTAAGCCTTTATTAATTTTATTAGGTTAATGCATCCTTGCCAAATACAAGTATTCATTTCTTTCCAATTATTCATTTCGGTGTATTTATATATTATTCTAATTTATATATTATTCTATTACTATAATATTATGAAACTTGCATTTACCATCAGTGCCAGCAGGGGGCGCAAATGAATATGCACTGCTGTACAAAACGTTTTCATCTCTTCATTTCTTTACTTCATCAAACATACAATTAAACATGAACAAGTCATATGAGTGTTAGATTTAGAGATTATTAAGGATGAAAAAGCAGCAGAAATCTAAACACTGACTATACATGTTGATATATTAAGCTTGTTTATTCAGGCTGACATACAAAAATACGTCTGAAATAAAAGTTTATGTAATATCTTACCTTAGACCTTCACCCATTCAGAAAAAAAGTTGAAATACACGTCTGTTTTGTGTTGTTTAGAGCAGCTAATAGAGATCAATACTGTGGCAATGAATATTTTGGTTCATTGTAGTTATAATAATTCACTTAAAAAGCCTAATGATCCTCTGAATCCAGGATCAGTCTTAGCTATGTGTCAAATCCAGTTCCTGGAGGGCCGCAGCTCTGCACAGTTTAGTTCCAACTCTAATTAAACAAACCTGTTCAAACTAATTGAGTCCTTCAGGCTTGATTAAAACCTACAGGTAGTGTGTTGAAGAAGGGTAGGAACTAAACTGTGCAGAGCTGCGGCCCTCCAGGAAGTGGATTTGACACCAAAACTGATTTAGCTTTTTATTTCTCGCACAAAATACGCATTAAAAATGTTCACTTTTCATCTGATGTTAACCAATAGTGTTACAATTTAAAAGAGCTTTTCTTTTTCATTTAAAAATCTGTTGCTTTTTTGTAAACGCTTTCTAAGATGCAAACACATTTGAAATGTACATTTCATGTACTGTCACGTTTGTTCATCCGTGTTGAAACGTAAATGAAAGAAAGTATGGATTTCTTTCAACACATTACAATGAAAGTGAAATGTTAAACCAAAACAAAGCTGCAAATCAAAAATTGAACTAACAGATATCAGACTTGTTGAAACATATTGACTACAGTTAAAGCCCAAACCAAAAAAATGACTAATACAGTGCATTTACAACCCATAACAAAATCTATATAAATGTTCTATATTTTTCATGTGTGCTTAGCAGAACATTACAATCACTATTAGGCTCCCTATTAGCTTGTCAGCTCACTTTATTTTGCACCTAAGATACAGAAGTGATAAAAGTTTATATTTCCTCCTTTTTAGATTAGTTTACGTTTCAAAACCACATCTCATCAGCATTGTACACATGTAGACTAAAAACATTAATACAGTGTCTTTCTAAAATTAAAAATAATTGCTTCAGTAATGGGAAAATTAAAAAAAAACTGTTGAACTGACCACTACAATAGCTATAAAACGAATGAAAAACAATCTGCTGAAGCATTTAAAATGATCAACTGGCCCACCTCAAGTCTGGATCTCAACCCCATTAAGCAAATTTTGCTAGAGGAGGATAAACAGGACAGATTTATTGCACATTCAAAGGAAAGCCTCTGACTTGATTTGCATAAGGCATGGGACAGCATTAGTGTTGAATATAGTGACACTATGCCAGGAGATGTGCCGCTGTAATTGCTGAAAAACATATTTATAGTTAACTGTTATATCTGTTGTCCTCAGAGCAACCACCTGTACGTTTTATCAACATTATGAAATGAAATCAGGTTTTGGAAGCAAAAAAAAGATCATTTTCAGATTCTGTCAGGTGTTCTAATAATTTTGGCCACCTTTGTATTTATTTTAGAGGTCAGTTTGCTAAGCTCAACCTCTGTCAGGTTTTCTCCATAATTCTTTTCCCGATTTTCTTTTCAAGAATGGCAGTGCTTTTAGAGAACTTGAACTGTGTGTACTAGTTCCTTATTGAAAATAGCCAAGAGTTCTTTGTCTTCTTTCAATTCTGAAGGCAGAGATTATTTTGGGCTGAGAGATGGAGAGCGTCCGTTTCCATCCCCAAAAAGACTTTTCAGCTTGGAATGCAGATCTTGCCACACCTCACCCATCTAGATCACAGCAAAATCAACAATCATTAGACATTTATTATGATCGGATATGCAATATTTATAATCTACAACTGACTTTTGATCATTTTTAAATCCATTCAGCCAATCTCCTGAATCCGGCGGGAACACCTTTAGCTTAGCTTAGCATAAACTATTGAATCAGATTAGACCGTTAGCATCTCGTTCAGAAATGAACAGATTTTTGCTAATTTTCCCATTTAAAGATATACTTCTGTAGTTATATTGTGTACTAAGTTGCTATTTTATTGGTTGTATGGCCTGTAGAAATGTATTTTCTCATTCCAGTGTAATAATCGAGGACCTTTTCAATGATATTACAAAACTGTAAATGATATTACCAGAAAATCTTGCCACCATGAAGACATTTGTGAAAAACAATTAAGATCTATTTTCAGACACTGCATAATATCATTGAACCTGCTGCAGGCAGCAAAGTTCTTTAAATATTACACCGGAATGAGAATATAGTTCCTATCCATATCGCAACCTTTAATTTTCTGTCTGCCTTAGTACATAATGTAAATAGAGAGGAGTCCAGCATTAAGAAGATAAATAAGTGAAACTTTTTGGTCATATTTAAGTGACACGCTAAATGGTCTAATCTGATTCAATGATTTATGCTAAGCTAAGCTAAAATTGCTCCCACCAGATGGGCTGAATGCATTCAAAAATGATAAATTTCAACTTTTTAATTTTAATTGTAAAATAAGCATTTTCCAAAAGAAGATGTGTTCTTATAACACACAAATAGTAAATAATCTGACCTCTTTGTGTCCCTGCACCTGTGAGTCCACAAATGAGGCGAGGATGTGAGATGTAATGGGCAGGTATGTGAAGATCAGCTGGCTCTCCTGGTGCAGGCAGAACAAGGAGAAGTAGTTGCGCAGCTCCATGGCCTGAATGGCGTTTTCTTGCTGTCGTGAGTCAGAAATCGGAGAGAGGTCACATTACAGTCATCATCATCATCATCATCATCATCTCTGTTACTCGCTTATTATGAGCAACCCTGCTGTTAAAAAGCACTGAATCATGACACGCTATTAAAGGTTAAACAGAAACTGTGCTGCGCGGCTCACATGATTTCGCCTGGCATTAAAATCACTCAAGCACAAGGGAGTCTTTCTTTTTCTCTCTCATATTCTCCATCTGGCCAGGCTTAATCATAAAAAAAGATGAGGGCCTCTTTAAAAATAATAGAATTTAATTTATAGCTCACGTTTTGAATGATAATTTGACAAATGTGGGAAACCAAACAATTGCTGGTCCCCAATGCTTTCTATAGTATGAAAAACTCGAACCAGCAAATGTTTAGTTACCCACATTCTTCAAAATATCTTCTTTTGTGATCAGTAACAAAAAGAATCTCGCAGAGATTTGGATCAACTTAAGCTGTTTAGTTAGTAAATGAAGGCCAAATTTAAATGTATTTCCTTAAAATACACATTTATTCAGTTAGCCGATTTTATAGATCCAGTGCTCAGCATATATAAATACACCCCTCACAAATCTATCTTTTAAATTCATATTTTTAATAGGAAGCTATACAATACTATATTTGTGCATATACATTAGATTAGTCAGTACTGAAGCCAAATCTGGAGCTTATCTAACAAAATAACTTATGATAACAGTCCAAAAACTAGTACAGCCAAATTTATGTTATAGAAAAATATTAAATAAAAATTTAAAAAAGAGGAAAAATCAAGAAAAGCAAGGCCAAATTCTGCAATATTTAGCTTGAATTTAATTGTATTATCTTTCATTCTTTGGTGACTAAAATATTATTTTGTTTAAATGCACAAAAATACATTGCCTTTATTTCACAGAAAAATTGAGAAAAATATTCATTTTCAAAATGGAGAGTACTAAATTATGCTAATAATATTATTAATAATATTATTTATAACTATTATGTTGAAGAGTGTTGTTTTGTGGACCATTTGATGAACAGAACAGCATTAATTTGAAATTAAATCAGCTTCAACATTATAAACACATTTACTTTTGATAACCTAATGTACTTGCTATGTAATATAGCAACCACTTTCTTTGCTTAGTTAAAAAAATGCTACTGATACACACACACACACACACAATTGTTTTAAAAACACACATTTGACAGTAGCTTGAGTTGAGAGTAGCAGGACGAGTATGTATACTCTTTCATACATTAGTTGATCATAGAAACAGGTACAGCACCTCACCACCATCATGGTAAAAAAGTAGCCAACATATGTTTCTGATATATTTGATTTGACAGTCAGTTTAAGTACAAATGCAGTTGTTGAGAGAATGTTCCAGCTCTCTCTTTTCTTTTGAGCTGAGCTTTTGGTGTTTAATATGTATTCATCATGCAAAATAGATTGCTAAAGCTTATGTGTTTGGCAGTGACACCTAAAAAAACCCCAAGTATTACTAGCAGAAGAAATATGCTAGCTAGAAATATTCATTTAGTCGCAGTCTAGAGCTCTAGCAGACTTCTAGCAATTCCACTTTTGCTTAATTCTTTACTTACTTACTCCCATAGCCATTTATATCGAAGTTTATATTTAGCCGCACCATATCGGTGTTTCATAATGGGGCAACCGTTACTGCATCCAAAATGGTAAAAAGCCTTGGAGTAACAATTGATGACCGACTAAACTTCTCTGACCACATTTCTAGAACTGCTCGATCTTGCAGATTCGCACTCTACAACATCAGAAAGGTCCGACCCTTCCTATCTGAACATGCAGCTCAACTCATTGTTCAAGCTCTTGTTCTCTCCAAACTGGATTATTGCAACTCTTTACTAGCCGGACTTCCAGCTAATTCTATCAAACCTCTTCAGCTGCTTCAGAACGCAGCAGCATGAGTGGTCTTTGATGAACCCAAAAGAGCACATGTCACTCCGCTACTCACCCGTTTGCACTGGCTGCCAGTTGCTGCCCGCATCAAATTCAAAGCTCTGATGTTTGCTTACAAAGCGACCTCTAGCTGTGCTCCTTCGTATCTGCTCTCACTTCTGCAGATATATGTGCCCTCCAGAAACTTGCGTTCTGTGAATGAACGTCGCCTCGTGGTTCCATCCCAAAGAGGGAAGAAATCACTTTCCTGAACTCTCGCATTCAATCTGCCCAGTTGGTGGAATGAACTCCCTAACTACTATCAGAACAGCAGAGTCACGTGCTGTCTTCAAGAAACGACTAAAAACTCAACTATTTAGTCTCCACTTTCCTTCCTAATCTTAACTGCCTTTGCTTCTTAGACTTTACACACCTGAAACTTGTCTATAGCACTTAATCACTGCTGCTCTTATAGTTGTGTAAATTGCTTCCTTGTCCTCATTTGTAAGTCGCTTTGGATAAAAGCGTCTGCTAAATGACTAAATGGAAATGGAAATGTCATAACATCTAGTTATTTTTATGAGGTGAGTTGTCAACCCCCATTCTGGAGAACCAGGACATACACACATACACTATGAACAATTTAGCTTACCCAGTTCACCTACAGCACATATCTTTGGACTGTGGGGGAAACCGGAGCACCCGGAGGAAACCCACGCCAACACGGGGAGAACATGCAAACTCCACACAGAAATGCCAACTGACCCAACCGGGGCTCGAACCAGCAACCTTTGTGCTGTGAGATGACATCGCTACCCACTGCACCACCGTGGCACCCTTGCTTAATTTTTTTATTTGATATAATTGCATTGTCTTGGCATTGTTAACATATGATTGAAAAATATTTACATAAAATTATTAGTAGAACATTTTATACATCTTTATTTGACCTTAAAGCATATTAGCTTCTGCACAAGGAACCACAGCACTATATATCAGGAAATAAAGAAGTCTCTCCGAAGAGCCAAAGATCTTCATTCAGATGCCTGCAGCTGCCTGGGGGGCTTTGGAGAGACAAATCTTGCTCAAGGGCTCTGGTTTCAAGAGCTTAAGATCAATTTCAGCTACTAAATTAAAGGATGAACCAGTGAATCTCAAGCTACTGGTCGCCACATTTCCCCTTCGGGATATTTTACCTAACCAGCAGCTGTCTCTCTGTGTGTGTCCATGTGCAAGTGTTTAATGTGTACCTTGCATTTCATAAAATGTTAGGATCAGATGCTCCCTCAAGTATAGCAATACCAGTCACGTTTGACCTTATGGGGACATGTTTGAAAATTGAAAATGGCTCACAAATCACACATAAAGCTGTTTATTTCAATTTAAACTGTAAAAATGCACAATGTTACTTGTGAAGGTTGGTTTTAGCAAGATAGAATATACAATAAGATTGTATTAATTAATTAATGTTAGTTAATGTACTTACTACATGAACAAACAATGTACATTCAGAATCAGTTTTATTGCCAAGTGTTCTTCACACACAAGGAATTTGTTTTGGCTACAGAAGCTTCCAGTGTACATAAAGTGACAAGTGACAACACAAAATAAATATGAAAAAAGACGATAAACAAACAGACATGCAGTTAGACAAAAAAGAAAAAAAAAATAATATAAAAAATATAAAAATAATAATAATACAAAAATGCAATACATTTACTGCAGTATTTGTTAGTATATGTTAGTAAATGAAAATAGCTGTTCATTGCCAGCAAGCATTTTTTTGTTTTTAAAAGATGTCTAATAGACGTCTAAACATCGTCTAACAAGACTAAATTTAGGCTGTCAGTGAAAACCTAATAGACGTCTAAGAATTGGCCAAAACCATAGACTGTAAAAGGTATGGAAGTAGTATCTGTGACGTCACCCATAAGTTTCTGAAGAACGCAAAAGAAGCTACCAGTAGGCGTGGCCAACCGTTGCCATTTTGTTCGCGCGTCATCGCTCCAACCGGAGGTCACCAAATACGGGCAAAGAGGCGGAGCTACAGATGCCTGCTAGCATTTTGCTAAGACATGCTTTTCTTTGGGAGAAATGCTCAATACTTCATTACCTGCGTTTGTGTTCTGACCACATGTGCTTGGTTGTACACAACATCAATAAAGTGTTTAGACTTTAAAAAACACTGCTGTAAAACATTGAGCCACTAAGCATTGTTCTTATGATGTTTTTCAACAGGAGGAAAACGCAGATTACTTCAAAACACTTCAAATATAGTTTGTGTTAGTAAACACAAGGCTATTTATGAAATCCAGGCATAAAATTGAATGACAACGCTTCATATGACTATTCTAGAGCCTACAACTGATCAATCTGTCAGATTCTGGAGTGCATTACAGCTCTAAAGAACATTATAAATGATAAATGATCTTAAATAAAACAAATACATTTATAGATATGATATATAAGTATATAATTTCACTCACCTGGGAAATGAAGGCCACGTGAATGGTTTGTGAGCACAATTAAGAGCACACAGCATGCCACATCATCTAATAATGGTAAGAAATAATTCCAAAAAGCAAGTGGACTGTGTAAAGCCACATAAAACAAAACAAAAATATGATGTACATGCTGAGTTCAGCAGCTAATCAGCTGAGGTGAAGTGATGGCGACCAGTGAGACCTAGCTGTCACTCAAGTAGCCCCACCCTTAATTATGCAGATTTAATATAACCTAATATAAAGGAAACGGATGAGTTATAAAAAAAATCACCTCCTCACAGTTGTCATGAAGGGCAATATTAGCTATATGAACCAACATCTTTCTTTGTACCAGGCTGTAAACACCATTTTTTCTGCTGTAAAGTTGGCCATTTTAAAAGTGGGCTTAATAGAAATTTGCTCTATTATGGAGCCAGGGCTAGCGGAATTTCGATATATTGCAGTTTCAGTTACTTCCGTATTTGCTTCATGAGGGAGAGCGGGAGGTAGCCGCTTGGCCAAAACTAGACTAGTCATCAAATAAACAGAAATGAATGACTACACATTTAATGTCTGCCTAATCTGTGTAGTTGACGACTGGTCTAATTTTGGGTCTATTAGATTTTCACTGACAGCCCAAATTTACCTTGTTTTAGCCAAGCTGTCCACTGTTAGATGTCTATTAAATGTCTATTAAACATAAAATTGTTTGCTGGGTTGTTAGTTGACGTTAACTGGCAGTACATTAACTAATGTTAACAAGCATGAATTTAGATCTCAATAATGCATTAGTAAATGTCAAATTATGATTAATAAATGCTGTAGAGGTATTGTTCATAATTAGTTTATGTTAGTAAATGAAACCTGATTGTAAAGTGTGACTAAAACTAGACTATTGGAAGTCTCCAAAAAGTGTTCAAGTGTGTGTGTGGTCTGACCTGGACGATGCGGGACTCCAGCTGTTCAACAGAGAGCTGTTCTTTAGGCTGTACGGTGGCGCTCATAATTTGCCTCTTCATGATGCCATATTTCTGCAGCGCTCGCTGGTGATCGTGCAAAACCCCTTTCTCATGCCGTTCACATAAGTCCTGAAAGAATACGAGAGCAAACTTAGAAAAACGCATGTTAGTGGTGAACTTAGATGTGTGTTTACTTTAGTGCGCATAAGAGCGACATTGGTTTCAATTCAACCTTTATTATTTTCTGTTCTCTTGTTATGTTGTAGCTTAGTAGAAGAAAAGTGGCAGAAGAGCAAATTGCCCCACTTGCAGCTCAGTTTTGAAATTTGGAAAACTGCTTGTTAAAAGTTTGGAATAATTATGATTTCTTTATTCTTTTTTTCAAAAGGAGTCTCTGTTGCTCACAAAGGCTGCATTTATTTAAACAGGAATACTCTAAAATAGTAGTAAATAATAATACTGTTTTTCAATTTACATATATTTTAATATTGTATTATTTGTCATTTGTCACAGCTTAATTTTCAGAAAATGTTATTGTATATATATTTATTTTTCTGTTGAACATAAATACATAATAAAAGTCTTTTTGGATCTACTGTATGCACCCCTGTTCAATGTATTTTTTTTGGTTTTACATTTGTAGCTTTATGTCCAGCCTTATATTATATTAATTATTTATTATATTAAGATATTCATTCATAATTCAGTACAAAGCGTCAAATTCTCAAATTTAAATCAAAAGATCAACAGATGCATACCTGACTTCAAAATATACACAGTACGGAACATGAGAGTTCCATACCATGGGCTAATCTGGTTACAGAATCGATCTCCTTGACACGTTTGCTTAAATAATCAGACCAAGAAAGAATCTTCTCCAAGGATGGATGTGTGAAACAACAATAGGCATTTGCATTTAGTGGCATGTTAGATCTGAAGAGTTACTGCTTATAGGGAACAAATGGTTATTTGAATAGTAGCCCCCTAGATAGACGCACACCCTTAGCAGTGGGTCAAAAGATACCTGGAGTTATAAATCTTTACTTAGATTATGCCTATTTCTATGAGAATGAGACCATTGTACCAGTCCCACTGAGACATTTCAAATCTATCAAACATGATAGACAAAGTCACTTGCATTGATATAGAACATTCATACTTCGAGATGACCATTCTTTGTGAGTTGGATGAAAGGAAAGGAGTGCGGGAGAGAAACGAAGGCGCGTTCTCAATTCATAGGGCGTGAGAGCAAATGTCTGTTTGTGTTATCCAAATGTGAATGCATCAAAGTATCTGAGATTTCTTAAATCTTACAGTATCCAGCATTATACAATACAATACATGTTTATTAAGCACTGAACCAGCCCATTTCTGAGGAATGAAGCAATGATGCTGACAATTCAGGAGTAAATGACAACAAAAAAATAAGTTGTGATTTGAAAATCAAGGTTTTCAATCAGTCAAATGTTGATTTCTTAACTCTTTTAAAGATAAAACATTGGTATTGTGTTGTCTAAAAAGGAATTTAACTATTATTTTATTAGAAATTTGAAGAAATGTGATCAGTAGTTTACAGAAGAGAACCAAAATGATGTTTTAATCAACCACATTAATATAAATTGTAAATCCAGTCTAGAAAGACTACATGACACTTGAGCAAACCCTCAATATTTCCAGTCGTGAACATAATCTTTTAACACATCCCTAAAAGTCATATTAAACTTGATGTCCAGTAATTTTACAAAACTGCGTAGCAAAATGTCTTAGCTGTGGTGAAATGTTACAGCACATCAATACTCACCCTGTACGACTGCAGCAAGTCCAGGAACAGATCCAGTTTTTCCACCACCTCATCCTCCTCTCTTCTGCCCTGAGTGAAATAAACAAAAATGAAATTCCTCAGCAGCAGAGTGAGAACGGTTATTGTGGTATGAGCGTCACAGTACCTGTCGGGCAGCTTTTTCAGACAGCGCAGAGAAGTCAACAGAGAGGCCTTTGACCGAGTGTCTGAGAGCAGACCAGGGGTTCCTGCCGGACACCAGGATGGGCACAGGGGACTCATCTGACCCCAGAGAGCTAGAGTGAACAGACAGACAGAGATTCAAACTCTCACATTAAATAAGATTACAGTTATGTAATGTTACATGTAGTGTTGTGTGTAGGAGAGAATGTGCAGTCAAATACTTACCATGACAAAATTAACTGCCGCAGGGGTCATTTTAAATCATGATATTAATAACTGTTTATTTATGTATAGGTCTAACAGTACTGGTGTGTACAAGAGTTTTTAAAGTAGAAACCAAACTATATTATAGTTTATTATCCAACTTATAATAGTATAGTTTAAAAAATAAGCACAATAAACATTATTTATATAAATATCAAAAATTGAATAAGATCAATATAATATAAATATATGCACAATTTTATCTATATTTTGCATTTATTTTGAATATAAATTGAAAGTAGTCCATTTGGAAGATAATTTTATCCAAAAGTGACACTAATTCAAGATACTGTGCAGGCTAAAGCAATGCAATTGCTGTTTTACCTTATTTTAAAGTCAATTTTGCCTTATAAAACATTCAAGAATCAAAGGAAATTTGCCCATACTGTAAAAGAGGCTAAACAATACTGGTCGTCAAAGTCTTGTTACCAAAGACAATCCACATAAATAAAGTTCTGACACTGTAAGATTCTGATAAGAAAGACAATCTGGTAACACTTTACTTGAAGTGGTGTTCATAAGACTGACATGAAACCTTTATAAACATGATATGACACGTCATGAAGGTGAATGAGATTTTATGCATGCTAATGACAACTGTTATCAAGTGTCATTTGCTTGGATATGTCATTTTAAATGCAAAGTTGACATTGTTATGACAACTTAACATTACCAAGACAACATAACCTGTCATAAATCTGTCATAAACATAATTGTCATGAAGCCATTATAAGCCAATATATATTATGTCATGAATATTTTTCTGATCACATTTTCAGTGGAACAAATTATGTCATTAAAATGTCTCATTTTAAGTGTCATTACTCTGTTAAATCATTTTAACAGTGTCATTAATATTTAATGACATTTTAATGACACTTTAAACTTGTACCACTGTAGTTGAGGTAATATATTTATATTTTAATGAGGCGGTTTTAAATTCATAACATATTTATAACGGCTTCCTGACAGTCATGTTTTTGACAGATTTATAACAGGTTTTGTTGTCTTGGCAATGTCAAGTTGTCATGACAAAGATAGATAGATAGATTGTTGTGTATATGTTATGTTTGCATTTAAAATGTCATATCAGAGTGAATGCAGTGATGTAAAGTAACTAATTACAAATACTCAAATTACTGTAATAGAGTAGTGTTTCTCAGGAATAGTAATTTATTAAGTATTTTTAAAAATGTGTACTTTTACTTTCCCTTGAGTACATTTTTAGTGCTGTATCGGTACTTTTACTCCTCTACTTTCCTTCAACCTGCAGTCACTACTTTATTATTTCCTGTTCATGGGGATTAGAAAAATCCGTCCTGTGATTCCTGTCCAATTAAATCACACATAGAAGGTAAATCGCATCATGCTGAACTACCTCAAGACATGGGCGATTATTATAATTGCAGCAACTGTTTGGAAGCATTAAAAGTGTCCAACATGTCCAAAATATTTACACGCATTGACCCAGAGACTGTTTACATGCATGTCACTGATGAAAAGATGTTTAATGCATGATGACCAAAATGGCCTTAAACACCCAGCAGGCACAGGACGTCAACATGACATCAGATTGACGTTGTGCCCTAACGTCATGGACATTGCTTTTTTTTTTTTTGGAAATGAAAATCAGGTTGATGTCAGAACTCAACGTCAGGCCAATGTCAATCTCCAACATCCAACCTAAAACCAACATCTAATGATGTTACAGCTTCACATTGTGTGAATGTTACTACTATGACGTCTATCAGACGTTGGATTTTGGTTGCCATAACTGATGAATAAATGTCAGTATTTGACGTCAATATGATGTTGGTTTAAGATGTTGGCTCTACGTTGGATTTTGGTCACTTTTTTTAACAACCTAAAATTAACCAAATATCAACGTCATTTGACATCATTATTGGACATCAAAATAACGTTGTCCTTAGATGCTGGCTAGATCACAACCTAAATCTAACCTAAAACCAACGTCTTATGATGTTGTGTGCCTGCTGGGCAAAAACTTCTGTAAATGCACTACAGAATGTTACGTTTACACACACATGCACAAATTACATGGAAATGCATCAGCAGTCCCACAAGAGACAGAAATATACTGGATCACTGTTATACTACAATAAAGGATGCATACCGCTCCGTCCAACGAGCAGCTTTGGGACACTCTGACCATTGTTTGATTCATCTCATTCCAACCTACAGGCAGAAACTGAAAACAGCCAAACCTGTATTAAGATCTGTGAAAAGATGGACTAACGAAACAGAGCGAGATCTACAAGCCTGTTTCGACCTCACTGACTGGAGTGTTTTTGAAGCTGCTGCAAACGATCTGGATGAGCTCACAGAGACTGTAACATCTTATATCAGTTTCTGTGAAGACATGTGCATTCCTACCAGGACTCAACTCGCATACAATAATGACAAACCATGGTTCACTGTAAAACTCAGACAGCTACGTCAGGCCAAGGAGGTTGCTTACAGAAATGGGGATAGGGCCTTGTATAAACAGGCCAAATACACACTGGAAAAGGAGATCAGAGTCGCAAAAAGGAACTATTCTGAGAAACTAAGGAGTCAGTTCTCTTCCAGCGACTCAGCATCTGTGTGGAAAAGTTTGAAAAACATCACAAACTACAAGACACCATCCCCCAGCACTGTAGACAATGAACGACTTGCAAACGACCTGAATGAGTTTTACTGCCGGTTTGAGAAAACCCCCCACACCCACTCTGAACTGCTCTTCACGCCACCATTAACACCACCATCCCCCGCCTCCCTCATACCTGCCCTACAGTTCAGTGAAGAGGAGGTGTGCCAGGTCTTCCGGAAACAGAAGAGGAAAAAAGCACCAGGCCCAGATTTTATAACACCAGCCTGTTTAAAATCCTGTGCTGACCAACTGGCCCCCATCTTCACCCTGATCTTCAACAGATCACTGGAGCTGTGTGAAGTGCCCTCCTGCCTCAAACGCTCCACCATCATCCCCATCCCAAAGAAACCCAAACTTACAGGACTAAATGACTACAGACCGGTGGCACTAACATCTGTGGTCATGAAGTCCTTTGAAAAACTGATGCTGGCTCACCTGAAGGACATCACTGAACCCTCACTGGACTCTCTTCAGTTTGCCTACAGAGCAAACAGGTCTGTGGATGATGCGGTTAATATGGGACTGCATTATGCTCTGCAACACCTAGACAGACCAGGGACCTATGTGAGGATGTTGTTTGTTGACTTCAGCTCGGCGTTTAACACTATCATCCCAAAACTTCTCCTGCCCAAATTAACTCAGCTCTCTGTGCCCACCTCTGTCTGTCATTGGATCAACAGCTTCCTAACGGACAGGCAGCAGCTGGTGAAGCTGGGAAAATTTTCATCTAGCATCCGCACAATCAGCACTGGCGCCCCCCAGGGGTGTGTCCTCTCCCCACTGCTCTTCTCCCTGTACACGAATGACTGCACATCAAAAGACTCCTCTGTGAAGCTCTTGAAGTTTGCAGACGACACCACACTTATCGGCCTCATTCAGGACGGTGACGAGTCTGCCTACAGACAGGAGGTTAAGGAGTTGGCTGTCTGGTGCAGTAACAACAACCTGGAGCTCAACACGCTCAAAACAGTGGAGATGATAGTGGACTTCAGGAGAAACCCCCCTGCTCTCCCCCCACTGAGCATCATGGACAGCATTGTGGCAGCAGTGGAGTCATTCAAGTTCCTGGGCACCACCATCTCTAAGGACCTGAAGTGGGACACTCACATTGACTCCATTGTCAAAAAAGCTCAACAGAGGATGTATTTTCTTCGTCAGCTGAGGAAGTTTAACCTCCCAAAGGAGCTGCTGAAACAGTTCTACACCTCCATCATTGAATCAGTCATCTGCACATCAATAACTGTCTGGTTTAGCTCAGCTACTAAATATGACCTCCAAAGACTACGTCGAATAGTTCGGACTGCTGAGCGAATCACTGGTACAACCCTTCCTACTCCCCAAGAACTGTACTTATCCAGAGCGAGCAGAAGGGCTGCCAAAATCACTCTGGACCCCTCACACCCAGCACACTGCCTCTTTGAACTGTTACCTTCTGGTCGACGCTACAGAGCACTGCGCACCAGAACAGCCCGACACAGAAACAGTTTCTTCCCTCAGGCAATCCATCTCATGAACACTTGATGATAATAATTGCGGAACCAACATCACTACTTGCCATACACTTTTATACACATATACACTTATTTAACAACACACTTTACATGCCAATTTGCACATAACAGCTGCACATATAACGTTGTATATAGTAATAAACATGTACATACACTTGTCAATCTGTATATTTGCACTCACTACTTACTTCTATTTTTAAAAAATATATATTTATTATCTGTTTTTTGTCCTGTCTCTGTAATCCTGTTGCACTGTAGAAGCTCTGTCACGAAAACAAATTCCTCGTATGTGTGAACATACCTGGCAATAAAGCTCTTTCTGATTCTGATTCTGATTCTGATTTTTACAGCGCAATACTCACAACTCACTACTATTGAGTACTTTTAAAAAGGGCTACTTTTTACTCATACTTTGAGTAATATTCACAACAGATACTTTTACTCTACTTGCACTACATTCTTAGGCAAGTAATGGTATTTTTACTTGAGTATGATTTTTAGTACTCTGTTTTAATCTGTTTTTAATTATTTAATTATTTGTTTTATTTATTTTCTTATTCTTGTCTTTTCTATTCTTGTTTATGTAAAGCACTTTGAATCGCCACTGTGTATGAAATGTCCTATATAAATTAAGTTGCATTGCCTTGCCTTACTCTTTCCACCACTGAGTGAATGACATTTAATGACAGCTGTTATAAGCATGCATAAGTATAATTTACATTCATGACATAAGTCATGTCATTAAAAAGGTTTAATGAGTCTTATGAACACCCCTTCAAATGAAGCGTTACCAAAAATCTTTGTGGCAGCAGGTCCTCCTTGCATGGTTTGTCTTCTAGATGTTTCTAAAGCATTATTGTATTGCTCTATTTGTTTACAGTGTTATGTTTTTTACACTGCAATTTGCACCATAGCCCATGATTCAACAGCTGCCATGATTATACAGGGTACATGTCATACCCAAGTTTATGAGATACATGTGTGACTTGTTATGAGGTTGTAAGTTTGCTAAAACTGTATAGAGTGTAAATAATCAGTTTCACAGAAGCACTCTGGATGATCTGGTACCTCAGCTCTTTCCCAAACATCAGCAGATCTGTAGCGTTGTCCTTCGAGCGTTCGGCCATCTTCTCTGCCCTGTCCCGTAACTTCTGAAAACTGCTATGGATATTTTTGATCAGCTGCCTGCTGGAGGAAAACTGACTCTGGATATCAGCTGGGAGATAATCCTACAAAAATATATATATAACAATAATAAAAATACAGACAAGATAAATACCACCAGTGCTCAGGCCCAAATGATTGTTCAATATTGCATTACATAGCTAAATGTGTTGATGGTGATATTTACAAGTCCAAATAATATATATACTATTTGTTTTTGGCAATTTGACATATAATACATGGAAATAAACTAAAACTGAATCAAACCTTGGCCTGCGTTGCATATTTACATGTCATGAACTCATCACCCAGTTTTCTGCAAGCATCTCTGAGTTTAGATTGGACATCCTGTAGGACACAAATATTATATGCATGAATATAAACAATCATAGTTGTCACCATCCTGCACTTTGTCTCCATTCCCCTAGAGGTCCTCGTGTTTCCTTTCTACCTTTGTTCTTCCTCGTGTGTTCTTGTTTACTTTAATTTTGATCACCTGTGACTTGTTCCAGCCAGTGTATTTAAGTCACTTTGTCTGTGTTCCTTCCTCTGTATTTGAGTCATCCACGGTGAACTTGCCTTGCGTTCCCTTGATCTCCTGAGCTACGTCTAGTATGACGGTTTTATTTTCCCTGTTGCTGGCTGCCTTATTGTCTATTTGTTTTCTCCCCTCGTGGAGTTTTCTTTACATGTTTATTATACTGTTAAAATATTTTGTATTCCTCATTCTGAGAAGAACCTAAGTTGTCTGTTTTGCTACCTCATTTTTTAAGAAGAATCTAAGTTGACTTCTTTATAAATCCTTGTTTTCTGGATTCCCTCTTGGAGTGTTTTCATTTGGGTCCAACTCAACTACCCCTGTGGCTCAGTGGTACACACACACACACCAGAGACTCGGGTTCAAGACCCGGCCGTGACAATAGTGTCATGAACCAAAATTGCCAACATCCAATGTACTTTTAAACTGCCCAAATTTCAAATGTTCCTAATTATATTTTGGAAGGTTTCCTACAATAGTTTTACATCCATCCAGACTTAATTTGTTTCTTTTAGCAGAAATGAAGGTGAAACAGATCCAAGAGAAAATAAAAAGGGAGGATTAAAAACAATGATGGAAGGCAAGAAAAGTACAGTGTGGGAATGTTTTAGCAAGGTGGTTAACAAGTCTTTGTTTGGGCTGAACATACAGGTTATAGTTAGCGCGTTGCAATGATGTCAACAGCAATCATATCATTAAAGTCTGAAGGAAGTAATGAAGCCTGTTTATTAATTTTAGTGGGCAGCCAATTAACTCGATAGGAATTATGGAAAGTTGTGTAAGTTTTGCATAAAGAAAGGCTTGGTATTACT
This sequence comes from Danio aesculapii, assembly GCF_903798145.1. Lineage (NCBI taxonomy): Eukaryota > Metazoa > Chordata > Actinopteri > Cypriniformes > Danionidae > Danio > Danio aesculapii. Next base: position 38,513,587 of record NC_079437.1, read on the forward strand.
GACAACTCATTTCAGGAAGTTCAAAAACACATCATTCTTTTAGGAGGCAAGGACACTATTTATCATACACTTTGACCTTTGAAACTTTTCAGATCTTATACATTAGCAATCACAAACAGATGTATATAGTTGAAGCTGTGAATTTTTTTTTACTTTTTCAAAGATTTTCAAAACGAGGTTTAAGAGAGCAGGGAATTTTTCCACAGTAATTCCATAGTAATTAATATTTTTTTCTTCTGAAGAAAGTCTTGTTTTATTTCAGCTAGAATAAAAGCAGTTTTAAATAAAAAAAAAAAAAACATTTTAAAGTCAAAATTAATCGCCTCATTAAGCAACATTTTCTTTATTGCCTACAGAACAACCCATCATTATACAATGACTTGCCTAATTACCCTAACTTGCCTAATTTACCTAGTAAAGTCTTGAAATTGCACTTTAAGCTGAATACTAGTGTCTTGAAAAATATCTAGTAAAATGTTATGGTAACACTTTAGTTTAGGTCACAATTTACAGTATTAACAAACCATTAACTAACTCTACTAGCTTAATAAACTACTAATTAGCTGTTTATTAATATTTAGTAAGGTAGAAGTTGGGTTTAGATTTTGGGTAGGATTAAGGATACAGCACAAGATCATGCTTTGCAACTAACAAACAGTTAATATCTTAATAATAGGCAGGTAATACGCCAGTAGAATTCTGACCTAAACTAAACTGTTACCAATATTATATACTGTCATGATGGTAAAGATTTAAAACCAAATAAATCTTTTGATTTGATTTTAAACAAATTCAAATTAAAATGAACAAATTTATGGTAAAAAAAAAAAGTCCACACACCGAGCCACTGAAGGTGAGGAATGTTTTCACAAGCTCATCTTCAGAAAACACAGGGTGTCGCGCCACAAGATTCAGAAACCTGGCCAGAGCTCGTCTCCGACCTTCAATGAACTCTCGCTCCGACACGGAGGTCAGGACTGCAGCAGGGGCCAAAGAACAGAGAAAAGATTAAACTTTTCCAGAAATAACAAAACACCGTCCTTCCATTAACACAACACAGCAAGGAACGTTCTGGTACTCAGTTACTATGGAAGTACAGCTTGCTGAAGTCTGCAGAAAAACAGAGAAAGTTTACTTTTTTTAACCTTGGCAGAGCGGCTATTTTTTGTCTGGTGCTTTCCCAGATAGCATTGAATGTCACAGCTCAGTCGAAGTGGGAAGTGCACTAGACTATAATCTGCATCGTTGATTACACAGCATTTGCAGGCTGGGAGTTTACACTGTTTAAAGCATCACTTTACCTCCTTTCAGCGCCCTTTTTGGAGGCAGAGCTGGCACGACTCTGTAAGAGTATCTCTGAAGCAGAAGCTCATGGAAGACGTCGAAATCACTGTATCGCCGATAAACTGTTACTGTGAAACGCTGCAAAAGAGCACATGACTGAAATAAGTTACACTTTTAGCCAGCTTAAAAATTATTTAACTGATAACATTTCTCGCATTCTCTTTAACATATATGGGTCAAATATGTTTTAAAAGAAAAAATAATTATCACACTAACTTTAAAAACTAACTATACAGTGTTTTATAGTATAATACTATACTATTTTAGACACAACTATCTTTTGTAAGATCTGGACATGCATGTCATACAGTGTATGTTAGAAATAAGAATAATTTGATGACCCATTAAAATGATCACAGTGCAGCCCCACAATACTGATTAACTGTCATATTAAACCTTTATACTTTGTTACTAGCCTCCAAACATTTTTACTCATTTGCTAACAAAAATATTTATAGTTATGGGCGACGTAGTGGCGCAGTAGGTAGTGCTGTCGCCTCACAGCAAGAAGGTCGCTGGTTCGAGCCTCAGCTGGGTCAGTTGGCATTTCTGTGTGGAGTTCGCATGTTCAATTCAATTCACCAGAATTTGTATAGCGCTTTTACAATGTAGATTGTGTCAAAGCAGCTTCACATAAAAGATCATGATAAATTGAAATAGTGTAGATCAATTTTAAAGTTTAAGTTCAGTTCAGTTTAGCTCAGTTCAGTGTGGTTTAATAATCACTACTGAGAGTCCAAACACATAAGTGTTCTCACCGCATTTGCATGGGTTTCCTCCGGGTGCTCCGGTTTTCCCCAGTCCAAAGACATGCGCTGTAAGTGAATTGGGTAAGCTAAAATTGTCCGTAGTGTATGTGTGTGGATGTTTCCCAGTGATGAGTTGGAGCTGGAAGGGTATCCGCTGCGTAAAACATGTGCTGGATAAGTTGGCGGTTCATTCCACTGTGGCGACCCCAGATTAATAAAGGGACTAAGCCGAAAAGAAAATGAATGAATGATAATAACATATGTACATATATAGTTGTATGTATATAGTTGAATGACTTTTCCTAATTTAATGGGGAAAACTTGGTAAACATAAAATGAACATGATATTATTTTTAATGTCCTGTACACATTTTGTCACATCGGTGTTCAGGGTCTTTTAGCTGTACAAAACATAAGAAAATAAGAAATCTAAAAAATGTACACATATTTGTTTTGGGTGATACTGAGGTCACTATAACATGCTCTGATTTTATAATATCCACTAAAATTTTATATCATTCATTCATTCATTGTCTTTTTGACTTTTTAATCCGGGGTCACCACAGTGGAATGAACCGCCAACTTATCCAGCACATGTTCTATGCAGCGGATCCCCTTCCAGCCGCAACCCATCTCTGGGAAACATCCATACACACTCATTCACACTCATACACTACGGACAATTTAGCTTACCCAATTCATTTATAGCACATGTCTTTGTACTTGTGGAGGAAACCGGAGCACAAGGGGAGAACCAACTCCCCACAGAAATGCCAACTGACCCAGCCGAGGCTCAAACCAGCGACCTTCTTGCTGTGAGGTGATTGTGCTACCCATTGCGCCACCATGTCGCCCTATCATCTATTGTTCATTTTGTAATATCATCACTGCATCTAGTATTTTCACTGTGCTATTTTAAGAGCTGTTAAAACAGAACAGTCAATTTTGACCGGGAACTCTAAAGTAAAGAGCGGGATGTGAACACGACAGGAGGGTAAAAGGAACATGCCCACACTGGTATTTCCACAAGTACAGGTAAGATTTAGTATGTACTTTCTAGAAATTTTATGTAAGTCTATCTGTTACACTGAATGACAACAAAACATTATTTATTCTAATTTGATATTTTATTTTCATTATAAATATTGTTTTGTATAAATCATTTATTCCCAGTGATGGGTTGCGGCTGGAAGGACACCCGCTGCTTAAATACGTGCTGGATCAGTTGGCGGCTCATTCCGCTGTGGCGACCCCGGATTAATAAAGGGACTAAGCCGAAAAGGAAATGAATGAATGAATAAATCATTTAGTATGTATTTAAAATCACTTTTAATATTGGATTTGCCATTGAAACAAAAAACTGTCATACTGTATATACAGCAGAAAATGTTTATTTTATCTTAAATGATTCTGTTGTTGTGTCAAACACATCATTTAACTTCCTTATCATCAATAACAGGCTTTTGGAAAATTCTGAAATGCACTGTGATGGGTCTTTACTGAAACTTGCCAGTGGTCACCCAAGTTCCTTTTTAGTCTCGAGAGGCATGCTAATGTTACAGGATGATTTCATAGCGCATGCAAAGTTCTTAAGCTATTTTATCTCAAACAGTCAAATGAACTCGTTCCTTAAGTTGTGAACACTTTAGAACATTGTTTTCGCATTTATTTTGGGCTGTCAACAAGTGATCAGATCACGTGAGATAAACAATAAAAGCTGAAGTGGGAATTTCATATAAAAAGACAAAAATTTCCCCCGCAAAAAATTACCCAACTGTGTGGGCGTGTGCATCATGGCAAAGTAACAATAACTCGACAGTTTTTCTCTGATCTAGACATGCGCTTATTTAATGATGATGCACTTCAACATACCTAAAGAATTATTGATTATTAAAATGAATGGCACATGTTAATTTGGCCAATGCAGTTCCTTAAATATTGATAAAAAAATTTCTGAAATGTTTGTTTTTTTACTTAACATTAAAGTCTGCACAAACCTGAAGTTTCTGAGTCTTTTTATTTCAGTATGTTGATGTACCTCCAGCTGAAACGGAATATTGAATAGCGTCCTGACTGGCTTTCTTTTTGGTCATCATTCCCTCGTAGCAAGCCAACAGTAAGAGGGGAATGGTTAAAATAATTATGAATGAAGCTGTCAAAAAAAAAGAGCCACCACTCCAAAGGTGGAAGCAAATGGTAACATTTTAACGATTACCAAAACAAACTTTTTTTCAACAGATTAACTTGCATGGATTAACTGATCACTTAAAGAATAACACTGTGCGCTACCAAAATAAATGATGTAAATTCTGATTTCATACTAGACTTTAATATAACAGATTCTGTCTAGGTATAGCTGGAAGTCCATCCTGTGAATAAAACTAATGCCAGAGTAATTGGAGGTTCATTCCGCTGTGGCGACCCCTGATAAATCAGGGACTAAGCCGAAGGATAGTGAGTAAGTTTTTGTATATAGCTAATATTTAACACATACTATTGAGAGAGAAAGAGAGAGAAGGCTATGCTTAGGACGACAGATGCATATATACAATATGTAGAGGTTTACCAATTGATAACTTGCATGGCGTGTTGATAACTCATTCACGTTACAGTAAGGTAACATGATGCGAAACACACTAGACAAGAAGCATGTATTGACAATTCTATGTTTTCCACACCGGACGAGCACACTCTATTCATAATAACTAAAATGCAAGCTCCACAAACTTTTGTGACATTTGCTTGATTTTGCATTAAATTCAGTGATCACAGAATCACCTGGAGGAGTCTGGTAACTGAATATGTAGGTTAGTGTATGCTCCATTCAGCCCTTTTGTTTCATTTAGCTTTGTGTTTTGTGTTTATTTTTACGTTTTGTGGCAATTAGCCATAATACACTGAAAAAAAAATTATTCATTGGTTTCACAAAATTGAGGTAACTAGTTGGATAAAAATGTATATGGGTGAATTTAAACAAACAAATTAAATGTAGTAATGTTCAATTATGTTTTGTTTAAATATGTTTGTTTAAAGGTGCAGTATGTAAGATTGACACCCAGTGGTTGAACTAGGTATTGCATTCCTGGATCAAAACAATTGTAAGCGCAGGTTGCCAGATTGAGAACCAACAGGAGCGAGTCGGACGATTGAACCTAAAGGCTGATTTAAATCGTGTTATAAAAGCAACAGCACGCGATAGAAGGAATATTCTCCATATTAAAAGGAGATTTTGGTCTAACCAACACCTCGAATTGATATATTAGAAACAGTTTCTATTTCTTGCAGCTGAAAAATGGAAAACTGACAATGAACACCTCAGGTAAACCTCATGTGCTTTATTCATTGTTAAATGCTAACAATGCGAGTTTGAATGCCATTTTATATGACATTTATTGGCATATACTGAAAGCAGCAGCAGATAGTTTACCTTAAATCTTGAAAATAAAATAAACCGTCTGAAATTGCACTTTAGATCTAGATCTTAATATGTATTAATTAGATCATAACCTTGACATTTTGTTGGAGTGCAGTAAGTGCACTATTCTGTGCTTCTGAATGGCTGTATTTCAATTTCTGTTGTGTTTCGTCTAGTGCAAACAGCCAAATTGCTTATCACTGCAAATCTCGTCTTGTACGTTCCATGACGAGATTTGCAGTGATAAGCCATTTGGCTGTTGTTAGGACACTGGGTTACAATGTAAACCTGCTCACCTAATATTTACGCTCGTTATATTTATATTATTTGCTAATTAATAACCTCATGTAGAACTCTAGAAAGAGTAGATGCAGAGTAGAAATCTGCATCTCATTTTGGAGTCTGCTACTGTCCACCGGTCATGCATTTCGGTCATGGGTGCATGATTTGAGAGCCTTTATAAATGAATGAATGAATGAATGAATGAATGAATGAATGAATGAATGAATGAATGAATACGTGGTTTTCTACCAAGACAACCCAGGGTGCTGAAATATAACTGGCTTAAGTGGCATTGGGCGGGTTAAAAGAACCAAAACAAAGACAGGGTTCTGGCACAGAACGGCCATTTTTAAAGCAGAATAACTGACTTCAGCATTGTTTTTTTTTAGAACAACAAGAATGTTCACTTAACATGTTTCTTAAATATCTGCAAACATATTTTTATGCTTTAGAAGAGTCAAAAACCTACATACAACACTTTTAAATTCAGCTCATTTAAATTTCTTGCAACAGCAACCTTAAAAAGTTAAACAAAATGTAAATCCAATTAATTCTTTTTTTTCAGTGTATAAAGGAGATTAGATACACCCAAAATGTACTTTTGTATAGCTTCAGCAATTATTGGAAAAAGAAACATTTATACTGTCAACAGCCTCCTTTAATCAATGGCAAAAAATAAATGTAAACTTGTATACTGAGCCTTTTAATGTTGCCTCTAAACTCACCTCGCTAGTGACCTGATACTCCACATGTTTAAGAAACAGACCCTTCTTCTCAGGAGTGAGCTCAATTTTGATGGTGTTCTTCTTCAACAGCTCTGCCAGGGTCAAAGACAAGATGAGAGGACTGTCCTGAACCGTCTGCATCTTCAGACTCTGAAGTTCCTTCGGCTCGCCCAGCTGAGGCTTTGGGAAATCTTGAAAAAACATAACATATGACAAAGAATGCATTTAGAAAGATGTGACTGACTGTACATTACAAACCGACAGAATACAGAATTAAAGTTTATGACTTTAAGGAAGATGAGATGAGATGTTTTTTTGTAACAGCACAGAAATAACATGTAATTATGGAAAGGACACAAGGAATGAGAATGAAAGAAAAACAAGGGACAATGTTGAGCTATGTGACACAGTGTGGATTTCTGTGGTTTGTGTGTCGGATTTAGTATTTAAAATATGCAAAATAGGAAAAACTAACATGATTCTGCTTTAAAAAAAACAGAGATGTCTCAGCAGATTGAAACCTAGAATTGGTGCTTTTGTTTGGTGGTGTCGAATAAAAAAAGAAAAAAATGTTTCGCTGCCATTTCAGAGAGATGAGCATTTGGCATGGAATGAACAGGAAACATGGTTTTGCTCTGAGGAGAAAACAGGAAATATGACTTTTAAAGTGCACAGTCAACGGTCATACTGGCAACACCTGAAACAACACAAGAGCCCCTTATTGTATAGAAACGTTAACCCTTCAGTGCTTTTACATGAATTGTATATGATGAAGAAAATTCCCTCAAGATGGCCTTTTTATTTTCAAGAAAACATTAAAGGTGCAGTTCGCCTAAAAAAAGTATTATGTCATCATTTATTCATCCTTCATTTGTTCAAAATCTATTCGATTTTCTTTTTTATTCTGTTAAACACAAAAAAAAGATATTTCGAAGAATGCTGCAACCATTATTCTTTAAAATATCTTTCTTAGTGTGTTTAACAGAAGAACGAAACTGAGGGAGAGTAATTCAAGGTTTCTGCAGGTTTCTTCAAGTCAAATTTAAAACTTTTAAGACCATTGTGAATGAAATTTTAGACTTATACTGGGCTAAACATTTTTTTCTAATGTGCCAGCTAGTTCTAAAAAAAAATGTTTTTGTATTAATGGAAGATCATGTAAAGGGATGCCTTGCTTTAGTTTTCTTTGGCGGATAAGGGAATTTAATTAGCAGAATTTTCTGTAAAAATGTCTAACAGCTGTTGTGAATTGTCTCTCTTTGCAATAAAAAACGTAATAAAAAAGTTTTGAGATGGATTATTGGTGATTGGGTGTCAGCTCACTAAGGTAGCTTTACCTGGACATAGAAAAATTAAGACCTGTTTAAAATGATTTAAGACCTACAACCCAATATTTCAGTGAACTTAAGACTTTTTAAGGCAGGAGTCTCAAACTCAAAATAGCGGGGGCCATTTCAGTGACTGATAATTCATAGGAGGGCCGTTTTAACAATCAAGTACGAGAAAAAAGTGGAAACCTGACATAACTGATGCAGCTTAGGACAACAGACATGATGTTTATATTTCAAGCATTACCTGTTACCAGTGATAATGCAAATCAGCACGTTTATCATGTCACACATCTGCTGCTGAAATATATCTGTGGTTGTTGTGTGTATGGCCGAGCGTTAGACACACACTCAGTCATTCTTACACAGAGTATATGCAGTCAAAACTTTAGCTTTTTGTTTCTTCTTGCACTTGATTTTTATAGTAGTTTAAAATGCTATGAAAATACTACAAATAATAGGCATAATATATAATTATTATTCTGATTATTATTGTTGTTTATTCATGGATATTGGATGGTCTGAGAGTGAGTAAATGAATAGTACATTTAAATTTTTGAGTGAACTATCCCTTTAAGCTTATCTCTTGTGCAAATCATTTAAAAATGATTATGACAACCAAAACGGAATTCAGCTTGCATGTAAATCACTTGGGAAAGCGTGTAAGAGTGCCATACAAAATCACAAGACACCCTGAACAGAAGACAGCTTTATGGAGACAAACTGAGGTTACTGACTTCATAATGACATCTGATTAAGCTACACATTTACAAGTCAGCTGAGGAATCTGTTTTTGCTTACCTTGTATGAAGTTCTCCAGCAGTTTGGGACTTGGTGGTTTTCCTTGTTGGGCAAGGGCAATGAGAGCCAGAGCTTTATATAGTGATACTTTACTTAGGAATCCATCACTGCTGTTCACATGTTCAAGAATCTAAAATGTAGATGAGTTATCATTGAGTCTTTGCAGGATACGTCATGGTTCCACTGACAAAATGATGTAATCTATCATTATCCAACTGTAAATAATGTTATTTAGCTAACTACCACCTATACAGTCATCCTAACCAATATTGACAAATCTCACCTGGTTTTGAACAGTGATGGGGAGAGATGTTCTGGTGAAAACTCTCTGAAATACATTCACAGGCACTCGTTCATCATTTGCGGAGCAGAGGGCTTGATGTACTTCACGATAGTATGAAGGGACGGATCCTACATTTTGAAGAGCTTTATGTTATTACAAGTTAATTAACAGAATAAACATAAACAATCGGGATCTTTTCCGTTTTGTGCTACTGTGATTTGTGAACACACTGATCTATTCATTTTTGTGCCAAACATGCTGATTGCTAAAACTGGCAGGATGTTGTAGTTGCACAATTTGTACATTTCTATTTTTGATAACCGAGTTGGGTAGGTTCTTAAGAGTAAAATAAAATAAAAACACTTAAATGAAAATAAAATGACTTTAAATACAATGTTGACCAACATAAGCATATATTCAATGCATTAAATAATAGACATTAAATAATCATTAAATATTTTTTATAAAATAATGTAATAATTTCTTAGTTTTTAACTGAGAAAAATAGAAGGCAAATATTATTATTTAATTTAAAATAAACTTAAACTTAAACTTTTTCCGATTTCGTTTGTAAACAATACAGTTTCGTATTCTTTTATTTAGCCTTAGTTATTTATTATTACCACTAGTTTTGACTTGATTAATAACAATTTAATTCAAAATATTTACTATTTTCATCATGTTTGGCATATGGAAAGAATACTTGATTTAAATATATGTTCTAATATAGATATACTGTATATATTTTTCCTGCTATCTGCATTTACACATTGCTGGCCAAATTATGTGGATTTATTCACTGTAAAACCCAACAGTCAACTTTATCAAATGAAATGAGTGTAGTTAACTCAAAATTGACTGAAAGTGAATTCTACTCATTTGAAAAGAGTTTTGAACTCAGTGTTGAAGGTAATGAGTCAATTAAATGCCTCATTACTTCAACTTAAAAGGAGTAAGTTCACAGTAGTCATATAGATTAGTTTTTTTAACTCACATGGTTTGTAGCAATCGGTTTCCTCAAATGGGTTGAGTTGCCTTAACTTCTTAGGTTTTATAGTACTCAGTTGGTTTGAGTTCTCTTCATTTATTGGTTTTTACTGTGATCAAATTGCTTTGTTTACTCAAATGGATTAAGTTCACAGTCTCATTAGGATGAGTTTTTGAACTTAAATGGTTTGTTGCAATCGGTGTCCTCAAATGGTTTGAGTTACCATAACTAATTTGGTTTTACAGTGTTGTCATGGGAGTCCTGTATTGGTCTATGTGTGCTTTTTTATTTGATGCACAAACACTTTACTATATGGTCCCATTAGTTAATGTTAGTTAATGTACTAACATAAATAAACAATCAACAATACATTTATTACACTGTGAATCTATCTTTGTTAACGTTAGTTAATGAAAATACAACCATTTATTATTAGTGCTTGTAAACTCACAGTTCATTAACTAAAGTAAACAAACACAAATCTGGAATTTAATAATGTATTAGTAAATGTTAAACTATGATTAATAAATGTTGTACAAGTATTGTTCATTCTCAGTCCATGTTAGTAAGTACATTAATCAACATGAACTAATGGAACCTTTATTTTAAGTTTTATTGTAAAGTGTGATCCCCAAAGTTTTTAAAAAAATAATTTGGTTGGTCTCCAGAGTAACATTCAGCCTATAAAGACAGATGTATAGCCTATTGACTGATATTGATTATTCCTGTGATTTTTGTTCCATGGAAAAAATAATCTATTGTCCATCTGTTTTGTGATTGTGTAAGGATTTTCTGGGTGGATGTTGACATTTTTCATAGAAGGAAAACAAATATATTCAAGTTACAAAATGTTGATATATTATGTCAATGTAACAAATTTACATTCCTTGTACAACTTTTTATTATATTGGAAACGTTTCATATACATAAAAATGGTCTTGTCAAAGTCAAATTTTGTTAATAGAGCCTAAGTACTAGTGCCCAAACATAAACATAATATTTAAACATATTAATCATAAAGAAAAAAATACTTATAAATAATAAAATAAATAAATAAATAAATAAATAAATATATATATATATATATATATATATATATATATATATATATATATATATATATATATATATATATATATATCAGGAGTATTATATTTTTAATTAATGAATGTTGTATATACACTCTGGCATATGCTTTGTATATTGTTGAATATTACTGCATAATTCTGTATGTTTTTTTAAATAAAAAAGCCTATTGACTGAATGCAATTGATTGTGTGTTAAAAATTACATCCTTGAAAATTGATACAAACGTTGATAAACAAATATAAGCCTAAAAACATTACATTATAAGGTCTATATATACTATTATTATGCATCTCTGACAACTTAAATAACCGGTTATTTAGTCACTAAACAGGTGAAACCAGTGAAACAGCAAAGAGCAATGAAAGCAATAGGATAAATAGAAACACGAAGAAAGGTGACACGTTTCGGTAGCGATTTTTAAGAACATCAACAGCGACATCCAAGTCAAGAAAAACAATTCGGAAAGTCAAAATGTACAAATATAAACACGATTAAAACGGACAAGATGACCAAAACTGTACGATATGTTACTGAAATTATTGTATTTTGCATTCCTTACCTTCGTTTATGTCCCCTGCCATAGTTTAGCTGTCATGTGAGCGCGATGGTACGTCCATGTGATTTCCTGCAGAAAAGAGCAGGAATGTCCTTCTTAAAGTTGTAATGATGTGGAAACACATGGTGAAGTGTATGACAGAGCGAGTGGGCGGAGCTTCATATTCAACAAGCTCTTTGAGGACAAACCGTAAACTGTGGGAAAAGCACTACTTTGATAAAACATTACTTACAGAATGTTTTTATAAATAAATAAATATAACTTTGTAAATAAAGTCAAAATGTTATAGAACATAAGTAGTTTTCATTTATCTTTATAAAATGGAAGATATCATTTACTCACCCTCAAGTGGTTTGGTGTTGTTGTTTTTTTGCTGTTGTTGTTGTTTTTTGTTTTTTGGTTGTTTGTTGGTTTGCTTGTTTGTTTTCTGTTAAACACAAAAAAAAAAGAATGTTGAAACATGTAATGAAATCAAATGTTAATGATTTCACATCAGTGTTGCATTTAGGCCTATGTTAATCCATACTTTATTATGCCGTTTTAATGTGTTATTTATTAATTTATTACCTTAATTATGCTCACTAGTGTTAAAAAATATTCAATATGCATGAATATGAAAAGTGTTATGCTGTTGCAATGATCAGACAATCAATCTTTGGATCTGTTTTCATGCTTCCCCTTTCGGTCAATATAGTTTAATGTTGAAGACAGAACATATCCTAGGAATCCACCCTGACCTTAAGGAACTACTAAAAATAAAAGTCAGAGTTCATTATAAATGACTCATAAAATAATTTATGAAGTTCGGTCTGTTGGAAAAGCCAATACATTAGAATACAGCTAAATTAGCATTTATAACAATGAACAACAGCCTTTAATGAAGCTAAGGCCACTATATGTTAGATGAACGTTGTTTTGTAATAAACATAATGGGTCATAAGGAAACTAGATGAATCATTTCTTGATGCCTAAATAAATGTACCTTTATTCACACTGCATCACATTTCTAGCAAGACTTGAACTGCTTACATGTTGACTAATTATCATCACATGCCAATGCTCATATTGACTTGCACGTGATAGTTCATGAACATTTTTAATTTTCCCACTTCTTTCATAGTGAAAGTGAAAGCGGAAAAGGCCTTTTTTTATATTAAACTGTTACTAAACACTTAACATATTTGTTTCCTGTATACAGGAAATGCAGTTAACAGTGTTATTTTATTTTATTATTATTGCTATGGCACTGGAATGATGTTAACACACAAAGGTCACTGCATCAGTTGCATTTGTAAGAAACTGTTGATATTGCTTGATTGATTGATTGATTGATTGATTGATTGATTGATTGATTGATTGATTGATTGATTGATTGATTGATTAGATATTTGCTGTATTGTATGTGTAGGGGCGAAGCAGTGGCGCAGTAAGTAGTGCTGTCGCCTCACAGTAAGAAGGTTGCTGGTTCGAGCCTCGGCTCAGTTGGTGTTTCTGTGTGGAGTTTGCATGTTCTCCCTGTGTTCGCGTGGGTTTCCCCCACAGTCCAAAGACATGCAGTACAGGTAAATTGGGTAGGCTAAATTGTCCTTAGTGTATGTGTGTATGTGTTTCCCAGTTATGGGTTGCGGCTGGAAGGGCATCCGCTGCGTAAAACAAATGCTGGATGAGTTGGCGGTTCATTCCGCTGTGGCGACCCCTGATTAATAAAGGGACTAAGCCGAAAAGAAAATTAATGAATGAATGTTTTGTATGTGTGTGTGTTGAGTTGTGTTTCTCACAGATAAAGGGGCAGAATTCAGATATTTATTTATACTGCATGATTAATTAATTTAGATTATTCAATTCACCTATACCACAGTCCAAAGACACGTGGTTTAGGTGAATTGACTAATCTAAATTGTCCGTAGTTTATGTGTGTGAATGGGAGTGTATGAGTGTTTCCCAGTACTTGGTTCATCTGAAAGGGCATCCGCTGTGTAAAACATATGCTGGATAAGTAAGCGGTTCATTCCGCTGTGGCAACCCCGGATGACTGAAGGGACTGAGTTGAAGGAAAGTGAATGAATGAATGAAAACAAAAAAAGCAAACTGAAATTTATATTTATATAAAATTTCCCATGTTTTTAGACCTTGCATATTGACTCACATACATACATACATAAATACATACCTACATGTACAGTCAAAACACCCCTATTGCAAATGCTGATAACAATAAATTTGAAGTGATCTCTTAGTTTTCCAGAACTGTAGACTTTGTTATATGTGACCCTGGACCACAAAACTAGTCTTAAGTTGCACATGTGTTGAATAGCCACGCACTGTCTGAAGTTTTTTTTTTCTTTTATGGCAAAAATCATTAAAATATTAATCTTTGTCGCTTAATGAGCTCATTTGTCTATTTTGATGGCTATGCCATAATAAATAGTGAACATAATCCATTGAATGAGGCTTTAAGACCAAGCAAATTCCTTTGTTGTCTGCCGCTTCTGTGTGACTCCAGCTAATGAGTTTTGGCCAATGCTAACAAATATTTTTCAGGAATCCAGCTGTGCAAGAAAACACACAATCTGACTTAAGAAACTTCTTCTTTTGCCACTATATTGTTTTTCAATAGAGAAAACAGTTTACAAGTAACTTTAATTTTAAATCTTTTAATCATTTTTTTATTGAAATGGCAAAATGGGCAATATGCTCAGCCAGTGTTTTCCAGCCAATGATGAACTGTGAAAGGTTTATGTGACTATTTTCAATTTCTCAAGGTTCCTATTACATAATCGATGTTGTAATGTAATTCAAATATAATCAGTTAAATAGACTTAAGCATCCATTTGATTGTTAAAGCGTAAAAAGAGACGAAAAACCTGAAAAACTCAGGCGCCTTCATTAGCTGCAGGCTAGCACAGAAATTCAGTTCAAAATACTGGGGTACCATTAATTTCCTTATTTTAAAGACATGGCGTGAAAAAAAATAATGCAGTGCTTCTTGTTTGGTCTGGTACCCACTTTATATCATATCTCAGCCAGGTGAAGTTCGCTTGTTTTGCCTATGAAGAAATCAGATCTTAAACGCGGCGTTTTTGAATGGGATGACAATTCACCGAAAGACACCGCCGACTGACATTAAATGTTCGCCTGAGGAAAATGTTTGACTGAGGAAAGTTGAATGTGCTGGCCAGTTTGTTATATTTGCAATAGTTTTTAATTTAAAACTTAAACTTAAAAACCTATTTTTTTCTAATATATATGATAAGTATTCTAAAAATAAGCATTATTTCACATTTATTTATTATAAATCTTTAAATATTTGGTACTTCAAAAAGTGGTTATGATATGCGACAAGCTAATTCGGCTAAAAACTTAAAAGTGCTTAAAATGTCACAAAATGAGAAAATGTGTACAGACAATGAGGCAAATAGCTGCAAAAAGGTCCACTTTTGGAGAAAAAAGAATCACCCCATTCAGCAGGCTGGCTGTTTAGTTGTGTACATTTGTTGATTTCACCCCTTACTCCTTTGTTTGCAATGGTTTTCTCCGCCCTTATTGGACTGTTTTAGTTATATTACGAAATGGGAAAGTGCAAGAAAGGGGTTTATTGTTATGAGAATTCAGTAAACATCTTTAAATGGAAAGAACCCATGTTTTACCGTACTTATTTTTGAAATTCTGATAGTACAGAGCCTATTTATTTAGCTTTTTGTGAACACATGTATTAATATCTATCCATCTCACAAATTTGTGTAATATTATATCTGACCACTAGATGTCCGCATTCTCAACGCTTATCTCATACCCTGGTAAATCCACCAGCCTCTCTCAGCTCAGAGTTTGTTACAGTGGGCATCGGTCTCTCTCTCTCCCCTTCACTAACACTGGATTACAGCTCATCTCACCGAGTTTTGTCGGCAGGGAGGAGTCGCGTGGCACCCATTAACCCACACAAGGAGATTTCGACTTCATAAACACCTTTCCACGGTCATTTAGGACTAATAAGGACGAAATGACGGAGGAATGGGAATGACGGAGCAGCAGACAAACGCTTGGCACTAATCTCGGCCAATGACTGACATCAAACAGGGGGAGATCCATCTCAAAACTGGCTGGCTTTGAAAGCAGCCCGAGGATTGAGTCTTGGATCTAGGAACGGATTCAGCGTTGAATACATGCACATCTCAGGGTGTATCGTGTGCACGCGCTTAGTTTAAATGTCTCTAAACAATAGGCAGTTTTGAGAGAGGAAGTAGAGGCTTGTTAATCACGCTTCCCTTGTGTGTTTCTGTCAGCCGGTAGGAATTGGGAAGCTCAAGTCTTGTTTCATACCGTTCAAATTCTTCAAACGATTAGCTCTCTGTTGGTGTATTCACCTCGTTTTACTTCACCACCTTTCGGTTTCACTCTGGGGACTGCTGGAGCTTCAAAACAGCCGCTTTTAGCTTCATATCACTATGGATGTATGACGACAGATCTATATTTTCCTGTGAATAGCAGCGTTTTATATCATTTGCAGTCTAATGACATTGTTTAAAGGCAAATTTTGAACTTCCTGCTTTAGTTTCTGTCGGCTCGGAGTGTTATTGTCATAAAGATAATGGCAGCCGTCGTGAACTACTCTCCTCCGTGGTGGGTTAACCTGCTTCACAGACTGCCTCACTTCAATCTTCAATTTGAGCAAACCAGCAGTGATTTTCGCCCAGAGGACTCGTCATACCAGCAGGTAAGTTTATGTATATGTAACTGGTTGATGCAGCACCACGTGCAAATGAAAGGATATGTTGGAAAGGTACATAACAGCCAGTGTTGCTCATGACATTACTTACTAAAGCACCATGACTTTGCTTCATACTTGTGGAGTAGCTCTTTATTTTACTTAACCAGGCATAAATTGGCTTGTTAGTGTGTATATTTTATTTATATTTCTTTTCAAAAATGAAAACCAAGCTTAACATATCCTCCTGAAAAGCTGGACCTGATATTGCTGCAGCTGTGAGACATTTCTTGTTCTGTAATTATTCCACTTTACCCATTTGCTGCTTTCCAACACATTGTGAGAGATTGATCTGTTGAAGTTCATATTTATAGTCCAAGGCAGGGGTGGCCAAACTCGGTCCTGGAGGGCCTGTGTCCTGCATATTTTAGTTCCAACCCCAATTAAACACACCTGAACCAGCTAATCAAGCTCTTTCTAGGTATACCAGAACCTTCCAGGCAGGTGTGTGGAAGGAAATTGAAACTATGCAGGACAGCAGCCCTCCAGGGCCAACTTTGGACACCCCTAGTCCAAGACATTTAGTGTTGCTTAAAGTGTTAGTTCACCCAAAAATGAAAATTGTTAGTAATTTTTTTACCCTCACGTTCTTCCAACTACCTTTACTTCACTTTGTCACTGCATAGTGATTGTGAATGCGCACAATATACTGACACTGAGTAGAAGAAATTGTTGAATAACTTTTTGTTTTATGTGCGTGTAAAGGTATTCATAAACAATACATTTAATCTTGGTTTGCTTAGTGCTTACAATGTCATTATGATGGAATTTAAAGAAAATGTTTTGTCCATTCATTTTTCTGGTTTATAGGGGTGTTTTGAGTGTACATGGAAATGAACATGCATGAAAATATTTTTTTCTTAATATGCAAGGTCTGAAAACATGGGGAATGTTATATAAATGTACATTTCAGTTTGCTGTTTTTTTTTTCATTCATTCATTTTCCTTTGGCTTAGTCCCTTTATTCATCAGGGGTTGCCACAGCGTAATGAACTGCCAACTTAACCAGCTTATGTTTTACACAGTGCAAGCCCTTTCAAACACCCATACACTCTCACATTCACACACACTATGTCCGATTTCGTTTATTCAATTCATGTATAGTGCATATCTTTGGACTGTGGGTAAACCGGAACATGCAAACTCCACAAAGAAATGCCAACTGACCCAGCCGGAACTCAAACCAGTGACCTTTTTGTTGTGAGGTGATACTGAGGCACCATGCCGGCGAAAATATTTTGTGATTAAACTTAACAATTATCCGAAATGAATGCTTTTTGGCAAGTTGTATCCAGATGCCTTTTAAAAACATTAAACTAACATCAGAATGATGAAACTGGAATTGCTAACTCATTTCCAAGATTTTGTCTGTTTTAAATTTTTTTAAATATGGTATTCATACTGTTGTTCACAAATAAATACTTTTCATTTACAAAACTACATTTCAGTAGTATTTTGCAGTTGTGGTGGAATCAGCAAAGCGCCTTTCAACATATTGTAAAGATTAAAAGCCAAATATTTCAAGTCAAAATTATAATTTGAAAGCAACTTTTCAATTTGTAAGTACAAACTATACAGGAGGACTTAAATGGACCAATAATTCTTGCTTTTTTTTAGGTCACATTAGAGGACTAAAGCAAACTGTTCAATTCACCTCAAGAGAGAATTGGTAGCTTGTCTCTTAATGAGATTACACAGATCTTTTTTATCCGCACATTTTATGGTTTCATTAAACGCTCGTTCAGTCTATAAATGAGTTTGTAATTGTCATTATGAATCTGTGCATCTCTCTAATTCTGAACACACTTGCATGGCTGCTAAAGATATAGTAGGTAGACTTCCTATAAACTGCGTTTGAACTACTTGGCTTGTCTTTCATCTTGCTACAACAGATGGCCTACAGACAAGCCAGAAGTGCCATAAGCCTGGTCACAATACGTCTAATCAAAGCTTCTTAAATCAAGTTTGGCCTTTACTGTTGTTCATTTTATGGAGTCTTGGGTTAAACCAGTTGCGAGCTTGGAATACTAATGTAGAGAAGGCTCGATTGTGCCTGACCATCAGAACCAACCCAAGCAAATGAAGCGTGTATGTTTTGAATGACAAATTTGGTCATTTGAATGAAATTGAGAGGTCCATCGCACAGCATCATCATCTAATCATTGGGTATAGGTGTGTTATTTAGCATTGGCATTTTATTAATAGCCAGATTACTGGTTCAGGGTACATTCATAGGCCATCATTATTACTAAAAAAAACTCTTTCCAACTAGAATTAACATGTCTCTCTTGTGTTCGGATTTCATTGAAAACTTCTTGAACAGATTAAATCACATGAGCGTTTACATCACAACGTTTTCCAGTTGTAATTAAAATGATGAAACTAATCTTAATACCAAGTGTAAATGAGCCCTTTTCAATGAAGTCATTCAGGACAATATGTTCTGAGTTGGACGAGATGACTGATAAAATTATTTTGTAATTTTGCTAATATTTTACCTTATAGGACTGGGCAATTAATTGAAAAGTAATCGAAATTGATATTGAGAGCCTATAATTGATCAAATTTTTACAGGTTAATTATTACAATTACTTTCCCTACCGCGTGTGGAGTCACGTGACCCCGCTCTGTGATACTTCTGTGGTCTATACCCCTTGCCGTGGCTGACGCCGACACTGACGCACACTTCTCAAAATAAAAATAAATATAACATAGTACTACATATTAGACCACATACTACGTAGCACAAGCTCTATGATTGGTCAGCTTGATAATGATGACGAGCATGGGCAGCATGGAGAGCAGCAAGCCCATTGAAGCGAGTGTTTACAAGTGTGTCCAGTCCTATGGAGGAGCTCCAGTTGGAAACCTTTGTTTTGTGTTTACTTTCTGACTAAAGTTGTTGCATGTCCGCCGGTTTCCGCATCTGAATGAGCGGGTTTTAGCTTCTTGTAGTGTTCAGAAAAAACAAAGAAACTCGACACAGAGGAACAAAAGTACCTACTGCCAGCTAGTGTTTTAGATGTGTTATTGCAGAGCAACACAAGCAGCACGCAGAAGTATAAATGCACTACTATGTGCAAGGCTTGCGCTGTGAATGACGCCGATTACTTGACCCAACAGAATTGAATACCAAGTGTAAACGAGCCCTTTTATGAAGTCATTCAGCAAATATGTTTTGGGCTGGACAAAAAAGAGATGAATAAAACAATGTAGTAGTTTTGCTAGTCATATTTTGTCTACATGCGATTTAGGTATTTTAAAGATCCACTGAATTACATTAACATTTTTCCAATAAAAAAAATATCATTACTTAAGTGTCTAGATTAGGCATGGGACGATAACCGTTTTCAAGGTATACCACGGTTTGGTAAAGTCAAGGTTTTAAAACCTTCAGAATTTTCTGCTATACTATTCCTAAGGTATGTGTACAATTTTTTTTATTTATTTTTTTTAACGTTTTTTGTTTGTTTTTTAGGATGACAGTATCCAGCAGAAAAAAATATCAAATGATGCTGTTTTAAATTGTAAAGAAATCAGTGTTTTTGAAACTAATGAAGACAGCAGAAGTCAATGAACGATTAAAATTATTTAGCCTGACATGTTTACTGTTCCATAATATCTTAATATATTTTATTTTGAGAAACATTTGTGTTCAAAGGGGAAAAAAGTTTTTGTTTTTTACCCAGACATTTAAAAAGAATATATTTTAGAGCAGTAATCACAAAACCGTCAAACTGTGAAACCGTGATATTTTTATCCAAGATTATCATACCATCAGAATCTTATACCGGCACCTGCCTGGTCTAGACGTTTTATTAGGGCTGCTGCAGATGTTTACATGACGATGAGTATCACTTCTCTTTCAGCCAGAATGTAGAAGTGAGAAACGGTTTATTTAGACACAGCAGTTGTAAGCCTGAAGGGATAGTTCACCTAAAAATGAAACTGTCTTAATTTACGCAATTTTCATTTGTTCAAGATTTGAGTTTTTCTTCAGTTGAACACAAAAGAAGATATTTGGAATGGTTGATAGCACCTATGGACTTCCACTGTATTTTTTATTTATTATGGAAGTCAATAGCGTCAACCAGCATCATCAAAATATCTTCTTTTGTGTTCAGCTGACGAAATAAACTATATACACTATACGGTGAGGTAATTTTCTGTGAACTTTTCCATTTAAAGCTTAAGGCCAACTTGTAGCTTGATCCCAGTCTCCTAGCTTGTAGTTTCTAATAAAAACCGTGTAAAAAGTTGTTCAGGAAAGCAGCTGAGATGAAGCGCACAGGTGAAGTTGCTGAATTCAGTGCTTTTGGGTCATAAAACCCAAGATAGACTGTCAGCTGTTTGAAGATATGCTTCACCGGTGACTTTAAAACCAGGAGCTCTCAAAGAATGTCTTAAAACAGCATGACAAGCGCATACATAAGCACGCACGATTTAGATGAAGCAAAGATTTTCTGTTTTTACAGTTGTGCTATGGAGTCTGTCCCCCTCCTGTCAAATGCCAATACTATCAGTTGTGTATATAACTTAAACTCAACTGCAGAGGAAAATCTGATCTGAACACTAGGTTTTACTTTGCAAGTGCCTATTTGCAGCATTTATGCTTATAGAATTAAGTAGAAATGTGATATTTTCAAATCGAAATCTGGACAATAATCAACCAAAGAGCATAGCCTTTGTTAGATTTGAGTCAAAAATAATGATTAAAGTGTTTTTATCCAAGTGTTTTTGGATACTTTGAAATGTTATATTATTGCTAAATCATTGTCGTCTTAGCAAGAACTGGCCTGATGTGTTGCTGATCTGAAATTCGTTCACAACTTCGTTTTTGTACATAAGCATTTGCAGATTGAAAGACAGTGTAGTGGAGACGCAGAAAGATGTAAAGGGTTAGTTCACCCAAAGCACGAGTATTTACAACGCTCCAACTACCTTAAAATGCAGAAACTGCCGAATTTCACTGCGTGTGTGCTTGCTGGATCAGTCTTTCACTGACACCTACAACAGAAGCCCCTCTTTCACTTCGATTATGAGAATATAAAGTAAACTCCATTTCTCTTTCTCTCTCACTGTGGCCCATTTGACCTGCTGGCGTGACTTTTCCTCTCCTCTCGACGGTTACAGCGATACTTCTGGATACAGACACGAGCGCGTGCCTGCAGAGTTTTCTTCACCGTGTCTATCATGGATCAGCTGTGATCACTGCTGCCGCTAATCAGTGTCATTCATTTGTGAGGAGTACAGCGCACAAGAGCCAATCGCAGCCCTTTTTGTTGAGCGTGTGACCAATTGAAGGGGTGTAAGAGAACTTGGTAGACAAGGCTCAGAAAGCGAGCGGGATATTTATATTTGTTTATATTATTTGCTATAAATGCTACAGGTACACAGGTGCTAAAGGTACAGTTTATATATCTGACTGTTTGTATTAATGGACACAATTGTATTACAGATAGTATATAATATAAATATATTTATACATTTTAATACAAGAATTGCTGCTATGAAAAAAATATAAATCTGTGTATGGAAAGCATCGTCAATGCACTGAGAAATCGAATTGAACCAAATCGATGGCATGATAATCGTAACCGAACCGTGAGACCAGTGTAGGTTCACAGCTCCAAAAGATAGTGAGGGTCCTGAAACACTTAGGGTGCACTCACACTATGCTATCCGAACCATGCCCAGGGGTGTTTCCCGGTTCGTTTGACTAGTGTGAGTGTTCTGAATCAGGCATGTAGTGTGAGTGCAAAGCGCACCTGAGCCTGAAACTGAAGACGCAACGTCAATTTTAAAGGGCTGTTTCATATGAGTTTATTAATCATTTATACTTTTCAATGAGCGCAAACTGTTGTAGTTTATTAAAGATACAAACCCATCGCTGCACACCAGTTTCACCTTCAGCAAACCTCCTAATACCTGCAGCACGAGAACTTTCATGATCATTTATGAGCGTTAAAAGTGTGCTGAGCGAAAGTGCTTCTCTTCCTGTTAAACTGACCAGCCGCATCATCAATGATGTGAACGGGCTCTGGTTTGGAAGGCAAAATGCAGTTTGAGTGCAAGCCGTCGGAGGAGAGGGGAAAGGGGACAATTGCGCTACGGCATGATTTGAGGCAACTGCACCTAGTGTGAGTACGCCCTTAAAGCCTAGATAGATACCAAGAACATCTTCAAAACATTTCATGTGACTTTATTGGTTCAAATTAGAGGTGCTCATTTCGGATAATTTTGCTAACTGACAACCGCCGCTCGTTAATCGGATATTAACAGTTAACTGGTCAGATTATTATTAAATATTAAAAAAAATTTACGTGTCTATTTTGTATTTAAAATATTGCATTTTAAAATACTGATTTATTTTAATGCATTAATAATACATACATATTTTCTGAACATGTTTTGACTATCAGAGAGTAGTTTTTGGACAGTTAAAATAGAGTTTGAGACATTTCATATGCTGCAAAATAATTGCAGGATGACACACTGTATGTCTGTAACAAAATATAAAACATTCAAAGTATTTTAAATAGTCACTTAAGAGCTAAAATGTGCCGTTCACGTATGTGGCCACTAAGCCCTAGGAGGTTATACACCGTTGGTTGGCAATTGTGAGTTCAACCGATAGGACTTTAATTGGCTATGAAAGTCATCGGTTCACAACTCTTCACCGATGTTCACCAAGTGCAAACATGGTTACAATGGAGTCTTTCAAAGCTTTGATTGGTACTGAAGTCAATACTTTTGACAACCTGACTATATAGGCATTGTGGCATATGAAAGTGGCAGTATATTGAATGCAATGTGATTATTATAAAAGTAAATTCAAGTATAATATCATAACAAACTGTAAGGAAATTGGTATTTTTCTATTTTTTACATGCAATATTGATGGTCTACGTAAATAATTCCTAAAAGATATCCAAATCTAGACAACTCGACAAACCATTCAGTCATATACATTTCAAAGAGACAGGATGTTCGAGCAGCTTGTACTAGCAGCCTGTTCTCTGCAGCATTTGTCTTCTAGTCCAAGCACACAGTGAATGATAACAGACAGCACAGCTGAGGATGGGGGGAGAGAGAGAGGGAACGAGAGCGAGGACACCTGCTGTCTATTTGAATGGCGCTTGTTCACAGGATTGGCTTTAACTAAAGATGTCATTTAGTTTGGCCACTAGTTAGGGGTTAAGCTCGCTCCCGATGTCCCACTTGGGCTTTCCTCCAGGCACTTATGTGTGAACTTTGTCCTACTTTTAATTTCATTACTTTCCAATAGTCTGGTTCCATTAAAAAGAACAAAGCCACCTTTGTTTTTAGCACAGGATCATTATTTATTAATGCCACTGCCTAAATATGCAGTTGTTGGGGACTGCTGGGCTTGAGATGACAGGTTATTAACGTTGCACAGCAGACTGTTAAGAAATGCAAAATTGCAAATGCATGTACTGGAGAGAGTTTTGCTAATGAATTTAAGGCACCTTTAATGCAGGAGGTCACTGCTTCAGCTATTCCTGTGTAAATACGACTATGCATTTATTTTCACTTGTAGTTGAATCTTAAGTGAACCTTTGGGTAAAAACATTTCACATTGTTATTTTAGTGTTAACAATTCAGCAGTGTTTTCTTAAATCAATAGCTGTTTCCATCCAAAAATGTTAATTAACTGCAAAACTGGAATATCGCATAAAAGACGTGTGAATAAAGCAGGGTTTCCATCCAGTGAGTCAAAGAGAACAAAATAACCACTTCCTGATTAACTGGCGCCAAATATCAAAAGTAAAAATGGAAATTGCAGCAGTAGAAGCTGCGTGAATCTTTTCTTCATTTAATAAATGATTTGCACCCCAGAAGGCAATCCTGACACGCATTGAACGTTCCTGACACGTTGGTGTTTGAAGGCTTGAGATGTGGAGCACAGACGCTCTTGATTCTGGATGTAATTAATATTATAATAACACGAATACTAAAATGGTTAAGACGTTTTACAATGACAAAAACAACATTTCAGATGCTTTACAATGTGCTCAGCCTGCTGGTTTGTCCATTTTGCCACATTGATCTTATATAACAAAATCATTTTTTAATGCGCATACTTGAATTTGTTTAGTAAAAGTGTTTTAATCCTAGTTTATGCACATCTTTTCTTATAGAATAAAAAGTTTATCCTTCTCAGTTATGTGCATATATACGTTTTTATGCGCATTTTCAAAATGTATGCGCATCTTGGCATTTCCCTCAACCTTTTTTTTTTTTTTTTGCACAAAATTCAAAATGCAAATAGAAATAAGTGGATGGAAACTATTAGTTATTATAGCTATTGTTATAATGTTAGTTTTATTTTTTTATGTATATGAATCTATATACATTTTAAGACTGAAAAAGGTATCACTAATGTTAAATAACTCTATTTAATAAATGATTTCATTTATGTCTGGAATGACAAACCAATTTTTTTTTTATTATTTAATTTGATTGAATTTATTTTGATTAATATGACATTCTAGAAAAAAAATTGTAATAAAAATGATAAAACTGTTACAAAAATAAAAATAATACAATTCTTATTAAGAATAAAAATTGCTAGCTGTAGTTTTATCACTTTAATGTGTCTTGCTGAAAAGTATTTCACTAGAAATAACTAAATATTAAATAAAAATATATATAAAAAAAAAAAACAGATCCCCGTCTGGCTTAGTTGGCGTTTCTGTGTGGAGTTTGCATTTTCTCCCCTTGTTCGCGTGGGTTTCCTCCGGGTGCTCCAGTTTCCAAGTTCAAAAACGTGGTATAGGTGAACTGGGTTGGCTAAATTGTCCATAGTGTATGTGTGTGAATGAGTGTGAATGGATGTTTCCCAGTGATGGGTTGCAGCTGGAAGGGCATCCGTTGCGTAAAACATATGCTGGAAAAGTTGGCAGTTCATTCCGCGGTGGCGACCCCAGATTGATAAAGGGACTAAGTCAAAAAGAAAATGAATGAATGAATGAATATTAAACAACATAAACTTTAAAACAGTAGTGTAATCGTTTTAAAACTTCACACTTTTTTACCTTTTTAAAATAAAGTGCATAATCATTCTATTAATTGCATTTAACATTGAATTAGTAAATAACTTGTATTTTAAATGTGTCACAATTAATAAAAAAATTAAATGCCATGGTTAAATTTCCAGTATATCTAAAAAAGATCTAAAGTATTTTAGCTGCTAACATTTGTGGGTCCACCGTTCCATCTGTGAGGTCAAGTGGGGTGCATCTTTGTCTGATATTCTATAGCTGAACTTCAACCTTTCCCACCCCCAAACACTTGTGATTGGCTATCAGTGGGTATTGCCATTGAGAAAAGTATGTCTAGCGTGTTTACACAGGCCAGGGCTGTGGGAGTTTGAGCAGTGCAGTGCCTCTCACGAAGCATCATGGATGAAAGCCAAGCTGTAAAGGGGAGGTCCAGTCAGCTGGATGATGGATGAGGCTGTAGCTCTGGGTTTGTTTGGGTGAGGACAGACCTGCCAGTAGATGAGGAGGGCACACAAGGCTAACTTGAGCATGTCGCCATTGGGTTGTCTGCCTCGGGTTGATTAGCCTAAATGTAGCTTGGGAAATCTCTTTCAAAGTAAAAAAAGAGTAGGATGCTTATGACATAAGCAAACATGCTACTTAAGCAGACTTGATGAAATTTGATATAAAAAGTAGTGTTTGTATATTTCATGTAGCATATGTCTTTTTACCAGCCATGTGTTTCTATTCATATTGGACTGTCCCAAGTGAATTCTGCTCAAATTCAAGTGTATTGGATTTATTTTTCCCCCACACAGTTGATGATTGTGTAAAGACATAACGTAGCAGTGTTTGCACATTTAAAGACACTTCAACAAGCCATCATTTGCCACTTTTGATTGCTAGCTGGAAGATAATTAGAGAATTAGCACAAATGCCATTCTAGGAAGCATTTTGTTAAACATAAAATGAACTCCTGAGCACTTTACTGAATAGTGGAGAAAAGCTGTGACTTCAGCTGTATGCTCTGAAAAAAGAGCACCTACGCTTCTCATGCTTGTGATTTGAGGTATGGGTGGATTCTTCCTGGGTTTAATCAACGGACCCTACTAATTACTCTTAAACATTGGAGTACACTGGCTAGATGGGAGCTTGAGGATCTTTGCCATTGGATAACAGCACAATATCATCTTACTACTAGTCCTGATTTTTACCCAAACCCAAAGTTTTGCATCATTGCAGAAATGAAGGATACTAATCTTTTTATTGCTTGCTTTATATTTCATTACATTAAAAAAAAAAGTTTGTTTTTGCATTCATAGTAAACTGCAAATTGCACTTGTTTGCAAAATGCAGTGGTCTCTTGCTATAACACTGTTCACTTTTCAGTTTTGTGGATTTTTTTTTTTCCTGCAGTTTGTCATGCTTTTTTTCTACAGTGCATTGACGCCGAGTCCTGACTGGCTATAGACCATTGTCAGTCAATGTCCTCCATGCCATGTTGCTTGCACAGTAATGAATGCGTTCAGCTTGCTAAATTTACATGAATCTTCAATCACTAGCATTGTGACTCTGAAGTACTGTATGTTTGCAAGTTTTCTCCCCACAATGTCAACAAAACATTCTGCACTGTCAACGGCACCTGTGGTAGCAGCCAAAAGGCAGAGGAAGATACTAACCCTCGCACCAAAAGCTGAACTTCTGGACATGCTAAAGGAAGGTAGAAGTTACGTGGCTGTAGGGCGCCATTAAAGAATAAATAAATGAGGATCAAATGGTTAATGATCAAATGATAATACTGGACTGATTTTTCTACGAACGTTTGAACTTTGAGAGTTTTTAAACAAGAGAAATGTATGAAAATGTTAATGCCTGTCTGCGAAAAGTGTATAAAGTGTGTAGTGAGGGGTTTTACAGCCTTAAAACATCTATAATTGTAAGATATAAAGCTGACTACTTTGCGGATTTTGCCTATTGCCTATTTTTAGAATGTAACTCCTGTGAATAACAAGGGACCACTCTATTACAATGAAGGAAAAACAAAGGCATACCCATCCCCGTAGATTCTTCCATCAAATAAATAAGATTTTGAGAAGTATTTGAAAAAACTAAATAATAATAATTAATACACCAGTGAATAAATGAATAAATATATTATATAATATATATATAATTTTTTTTTTTTTACATAAATATGTAAATCCAGCAGTACATCCTTGATAAACTGTCCGACGTGCACTGCTCACTGGAGCTCATGACAGTGTGTGTGTGTGGCTGTGTGTGTGTGTGTGTGTGTGTGTGTGTGTGTGGTCACGTGATGCGCGTTTTCAGCGGACGGATGGCTGTTCAGAAATGCTAGGTAAAACACGGTGTGGATGTGGATCGTTTTCGTTCTAAAGTGGCATTTTAAAACTCCGACATATTAGTGTAAACAGGGCATAAGTGTGGATTTTTTGTGAGCGGGGTTGCGATGGGGGCGGGGCGCAGGATCGGCGATGCCGGCTCAGCATCGTGTTGTCTATTGGTCATCGGCAATGGACGATGACATCATCTATCAGCCCAATCCTATGTGGGATGCGACCTGTGTGAGCCTTGATTGATTGATTTTTCTGCTGCTACATAAGTTAGGCAAGCTCTCCTGTATTTTTTAACTCAACGCGTTACACCACGTCTTTCACATATTTTCAGATTATGCACGTGTAAGTAATATGAATCGTTCACATATCTTTTGCAAGTTTATTATCTGAAATGTAAAACGCACGGAAAAGCTGCCAATAGAGAGACACGCACGCTCTGGGGAAGTGTGTGTGTGTTTACAGCAGTTTGACTGATAAATATGAATTTGTAGCTAAATCGTTAGCGGTGCCAAACAGCATTTCCCGTTGTTTACATCTTTGCTACAGCATACCGTTAAGGCTAGACACTGTACATGTCATGATCAATTTTAACAAATAAATACTCACAGGCTACAGCTTCTGCTTGTTGGAGCTGCTCCTTCTTTGAGGAGATTTTAACTGAATCCAGCACTGACCTGGGAGAGATTCTGGAAGCTTTGTTTTGTCAAATCATGCTTGCTATGTATTTTATAATTCTCTGGAACATAATTAATATTGAACTGTAAGCACTTCTGTCTTTGTGTCGTGTCATTTGGAACCACAAATACAGAAACAGAAGAAGCTCTGTGGAAATAGCAGCGTTTGGATGGCATTTCAGCTTTCTCTGCTGTAACATTACAGCGCCTCTGGCCACGCCCCTTAGCTGCGCAGTGTGTGTGCGCGGCAAAAGTATATTTGTGATCTCACTGGCCCGGGAAGTATTTTTTTGTAGTCTCCAAAAGTCATTCATTATAGGCTTTGCTAAGCTAACTCCGTAAAAACCAAGGTCTCCCTTTTCATTGAACTTTGAGCGTCTTACATTTTAGAGATGTTGTTTATGTTCACACAGCTACATTACACATCTACTAAAGTTTAAAATATGATATCGTAGTGGACCACCCCTTAAAGTTAAATAAAATAATTCATTTGGTCTTCAACAACTTTATTAAAAACACCAGAGTAGTGTTGCTCATTTGCTTTGCTGGTTAAAGTCCGATCTTCTTGTAGTGAGAATGTGGGCTCAATCACGACATGAAGTGCAAATTTGAGAAACAAAACCCCAGCATGCTTTCCCACTCCCACACCCACTCCCCAGGCTGACTGTGGGGGAGGCTGGAGAAATTCGTGACCGGCCTGTTCGTGTCACGGGGGAAGAGACGGAATCATTTCCACATTTGCTAATCGTATCGCTGATGATTGTCGAATCGTTTGAGTCATTGTAGCGTGTCATGCTAGGGATGTTGTTGGGCTCACAGGAAGCGAGAGCAGGGATGCTGCTAATCTGTTTTGTCAGCGTGTTTGCATGGTGCGACACAGACTGACGAGGACGAGGCAGGAAACACAAGCTGTCTCTCGCTGTGGAAAACTGCCAATAAATCCATCACGTGACCTGCTGGTTATAAAGCATTTGTGAAGGAGCCATTCATTGAACGGTGTAAACGCAAACCCCATTTGAAATATTAATGTCTCAGCTTTTGTTTGACTCCAAATCTGATCTGGGTGGCTCTGTTGCTTTTACAGTTTACATTAGCAGTTAGGTGTTAACTACTGACTTCCTGTGCATGTGTGTGTGTGTGTGTGTGTGGGAAGGTTTATTGCCATCCATTCTGCCTTCAAAGGCTGAGATGCTTTTGACATGCTCTCTGCAAGTGTTTCGGTCTCCTCCCCAGATTACTGTTGGTTTCCCAAAGAAATCTCTGACCCAGATTTGGCCCCTCGCTGCTCCAACTGCAAATGAAAAGAGACTCATTCTTTTCCATGACAATGTGTAAGCTATATGGCTCCCTGAGGAAAATTAAATCAGCGGAAAGCGATGTTATGGGATGTCAGTATGTAAATTTCAGACTTTAAGCATAACAAGATTTTCCTCTTAGCGGGAATGATTTGCTTGAATGAAACAAAACTACAGGAACACACTTTTCTTTAGGGCTGCACAATATATCATTTCAGCATCAATATTGCAATGTGATCATTCGCAGCAGTCGCATCGCAGAATGTGCAATGCTGAGTCTGCATTATAATCAATCATTTTCAACAATCTCACGGCAATTCGTAACTTTTTGATTTAGTGGCTATTTCTTATGAATTTGTACGGTCTAATTTAGTACGATTTGCTCATCACCCAATGACCTCCTTTTTAAAATTGTACGTCTTCGTACGACTGAACGAATTAGCCACTAAACTGACAAAACGTAAAATACTTACATTTTCTCGTGAGATCAGACTGTCATTTCGCAAGGGTTTTTTGAGGCCTGTGATTGGATGAGGATTTTAAAAGCGTTCAGGCATGAGAAATTGTACCGTTGATATTATATAATATATTATTTAAATTATTAATGATTATTTTATTGAAATGTTTAAACAATGAAGACTATGCAGTATTATTTTACATTTGATTATTCAG
This sequence comes from Danio aesculapii, assembly GCF_903798145.1. Lineage (NCBI taxonomy): Eukaryota > Metazoa > Chordata > Actinopteri > Cypriniformes > Danionidae > Danio > Danio aesculapii. The sequence continues at coordinate 38,543,915 of NC_079437.1, forward strand.
TTACTTTGCTGCTTGTTCAAGCTACTTATTTAAAATGTGTTGAATCAACACAATTCAATAAAAAAAAAAAGTGTTTTGGGGACAACTTAATCGTTTTATGTTCAATCCACTTACATTTTTAAAAATGATTAAGCTAACTTGAATTTGTGTTGGGACAATGTGAGAGTATTGTGTGGAACCCGGCTTTTTTTTTTACAGTGTGAAGTTTGAACCGTTTTACAGTGTACAGTTGTTACAGTTAGACTTGGGGCTGGGCGATGCGATATGGCAAAAATGCAATCTCAATAATTATTTTCCATATTGAACGATAATGATATATATTTTGATACAAGTTGTTAATGCTTCCAGATTTAAAAGAGTACCCCAACAATAACTGAAGCCACAAAAATTAGAGGGCTATTAAAAGGCGTAAAATCTTTTTCGTGAATTTTTGGTGGCCGAAAATTCGATACATCTCTAATATGATGAATAGCCTTTATTTGTCACAACACTGTTACATGCCACGAAATTGGACCCCTTCGACCATACACTAACTTCACGCATTTTCGCATTTCAGGGGAAGTTAAGTTTATCGTGATTTGATATAAAAGTGTTTATCGACCTAGTTGTACTTCTTGGAAAAACAATAAAACACTGTTTATTTGATTGGTATCTTTTTATTTATTGAATATATGCTTGTGGATTTTTATTTTATTTTTATTTATTACATTTTATACAATGCAGTCCCCTACAGCAGTGCTTCCCAACCGTGTTCATGGAGACACGTCACCAACAGTACATATTTTGGTTGTCTCCCTTATCTGACACATTCATTTCAGGTTCTGGAGTCTCTTCTATCATTCTGATGAGTTGATTTAGGTGTGTTTGATTAGGAAGGGGTTGAAAATGTCTACTGTTGGTGTGCCTTCGGGAACAGGGTTGGGAAACCACATATAATTATCTCAAATCACTCTGAAATAAATTCTTTCCAAATAGTTTTTCTAGTGAAATTGTATCAGTATCGCAATATAAATATATATAAAACCAGTTTTTTTCCAATATTGTGCAGCTACACTTCTGTTACTGTAAAAAATTGTGTTTTGTTTTAGTTACTATTTTTAATTTTCAATGCATTTCGATTGCATTTTCAAATGGCAGCTATATCGTTTCTTGTTTGAGGATTTTCACTGTAAAAATGATTTGTTGGTTTGTTTCAAAAGTGAGTAAACCCATTTTAACTTTTAAGTTGACGTAATTTGAATATTTATGCACAAAGTTCATTTACTTTTTAAATTTAATTGTTTTGTGTTCAATCCTCATAAATTTGTAAAAACAATCAAGTTAACTTAAACGATTTGTGTTGGGAGAACATGAAGGAATTGTGGAACCCAGTATTTTTTACAGTGTACAAAACCTTTAAATATTAATACAATTAATATTTATGAACATGAACTTATACAAACTAAATGTACTTATACATGTGCATATATGATGGCATTTCATTTAGCTGAGAAAAGAGTCAAAACAATGGCACACATTCCTCTGTCACACACACAAAGAAAGAGATGATGCAAGAAAATGTGTTTCCAATGTCTGCTGAACTGTGATGCAATATTGTGTTATGATGGGGTTCGGATATCAATGTTCACACTTACTTAAATGAACCCCATTATCAGAGCAAACACACTTGTGCTGGCTGTAGTCAGATTTTTAAGATAAACTTGGAATGAAAATGGGCACCTTGCATAGTAGGGAAGCACGTTTCAGCATTTATATTGCAATGTGCGCATCCGCAATAGTCACATCGTCGGATCTGCTTGTTAAATCAGTATTATTATCGACCAGAATTTGAAAAACAGTTTTTAAAACACTCATGACTTTTTTTTTTGGTTTTTTTTTGCAATGTTTAACCATAAAATTATCAAAACTTTTATTCTTTGTGTTTTTATCATTTAATTCAGTTTAAAAATATTTGGGCATAGGAAATTACATTTCTAACTTTAAGGAAGATAATTGCATGTGTATATGATGAAGACTATTTTACTTTAAATTTGTGTATCTAAAATTGCTAGACTTCCAGAAAATCATAAAGCACTGCATATTTTATTTTTACACTAATATTGCTCTAATGTTTTTCTCTAATGTTTGGGGTTGGTTTGTTATATTTTATGGAAATGTACTCCCTTACAAAATCATCCCAGTCTATCGAAAATGATGAATTCTTTCCAAATAGAGTATTTCCACTGGTGAAGTTATATTTTCAGTATCGCAATATATATCGTAGAAAAGTAAAATATCACAATGTCAGTTTTTTCAATATCGTGCAGCTCTATTGCATAGTTACCTGTTACTATAGCATACCACCCACAAAGATGTTTTTTTGTTGCAAATGTTCTAGATTTCAAACCTGTAGCTTTACCTTTTTGTTTGCTTTCAGAAGTGTTTTTTTTTTATGCAAAATAGTGTGTCATTTCCTGTGGCAGTTGTGACATTTTCCAATGTCATTTCCATATACGTGACATCCGCTCTGAATCTTGAGACTGAGCTGTCACAGACTCCTATGGTAGATTGTTTAGGAGTGCTTCAGTCTCTGTCAGACTGAATAAACCCTCTGTGTGTTTGACTGCTGTGTTTCATTCATTCATTCAAAGAATCAACTCTAGTCTCTTATAAAGGAGAATTAAGCTCTTTCATATAGACATAAAGATTAGGTCCATACATGATTCACTTGATAAAGCCGGATTCTTTTGATAAAGCCGGATTTTTTATACTGATCCTCTGAATTACATCTCTGATTGGTTGTTTTATGGATGTTATGGTGTCTTATAGAGAAGAGATTGTTAGACCGTTTAAATGGATAGTGTCGATACATTTCTATAGTATTATATTAAAATAAATTAGGGCTGGGCAAAATTTCGGTATGAAGCTAAATAGTTTTATTAAAATATGGCTTCTGAGCACGTGCCTTGGAAGCAATGCCAGTAAGCTTAGGGTGTAAGTTTGTCATATCCAATGGAGGCATGCGACTTGCACGACGAGCACATGGTGTGCAAGCGGCGTACTCGTGAGACGTGCACATTTCCAGGTACCCCTAGTTAAAAAAACATCAGAACTTTTCCAAATGTCACGAGCGCAACACGGATCATGCAAGTAGAACTAACCAATCTGCTTCACTTTGTATAGAATGTACACATTTCAGTAATAACTGCAGACAAATTATCTCAGACAAACACAGTGCATTCAAACACTGCAGCACTTTTTACTTTTCTCCATAAACTTGCATTGGAGCTGCAGCAATGGTTTATTCATTTGCCATCCTATCAAACGGTTGATAGTCACCTAGTTATGAAAGACGCCATTGAAAATGGTGAAGGAAACCACCAGCTTGTCACTTCAGGTCAAAATAAAAACACATGCTGAAATGAGTGCCGTATAGCAGCAGTGAGGAGTTTGTAAATAAAGAAGGATGTAAGGATGTCGCCAGAGTGGCTTTTTGTTTTTTGTTCTTTCTTGTGCATCCCAGCCTGATCTGAAAGTTGTTTTTTTAGCTTAGGGGGTAATGTAGTCATTCAACTTCACAATCTGTAATGTTGGAATATGTATCTGAACAATGATGGTTAGTTCTTTTACTTGAAAGCTCAGATTTGATCATCATAATTAGTTTTGTTGACAGAGTCTGAATGGAATGTATCATCATTATTCACACCTTACAGATGTTGAGCTAACTTTACCATTGCACACACGTTGTAACATTTTATTTATCAAGTTTAAGAGTCTCTTTGACATTTTATGTTTATTTTATTATAAAGAGATCAGATATTTTGTTTAAATATTTTTATTCTTGGCTATTTAAACTATTTGCCTTAGTAATGTTGGTAAATTAAAATTAAGTGGTTAAATTAAAAAAAGTACTGATATTCCTAAATCTATTGTTAAAAATATTCATTAATCATTGATATCGAATGATGTGAAACATATCGTGATATTTTTTTGCAATATCGCCCAGCCCTAATATAAATGCATAGTATATTCATTTTTGAAAATAGTTATAAGCATTCTGTACTATACTTTTCTTTAAATTACAGATAATTAATACTATTAGGCATTTTTCTTTTATAGATATAATAAATGTTAACCAAACTAATATACTATGGTGCTAATTTGACTTTGTACAGTACAGTGAGTTTCCATGCTGAAGCTTCTTTTCTCTGAAACGTGACTGGATAATGGGTGGTGCATATTTCGCAAATATCAGGAGAATGGCCCGCAGCCAGGAGCATATTTCAGCACAGTGACCTTGTGTTTGAAACGCTGCTGTTGTTCTTGGGCAGTGGTCTCTCTCGGATGGAGTCTCTCAGTGTAGCACGTCCCGAATCAGCATATGGAAAGAGTAGATCCATTAAGATAATCTGTTGAAGATTACAGTCTGTTTAGAAAAGCTGAGTCTGGGTCTTTTCCTGTTAGCAGCAAAAGGAGAAACGTGGCAGGATTGAAATCTCGATAATTGCAGTGACCTCCTTGGCACAAGCTCTCGCAGGAAAATATGAGCATGAGTGCCTGGCAAATGCCAGCTGTGCTTCAAACCTCTTTGTGCGGAAGAATTCTGTTGATAATGTGGAGATAAAGTTACATTTACATTTATGCATTTGATTGCATTTAAAGTGCACATTTGATTAGTTCAAGCATTCCCTCGTAATCAAACCCAAGTCCTGCAAGCACCATGATTTTGAGTTGTGCAATATATAAAAACAAAATGCTTAGGATTGTTGATGATATTGAGTTTTTTAATAGAAAGTGCTGATTTTTAGAATGACTTATCAATAGGGATGTAATGATTCACATGACTCACGATTTGATACGATTCATGATACTAGTCTCAAGATACGATTTAGTCAGAATTTTTTAAACAAAATTGTTAAACAAATTTAAGGTGAAGAGCCCTTTCATTTTTTTCATAAGTGCTGCACTTTTTTTGCAAAATAATATATTTCAATATATTTCATTCATATATGCCATCACTAAATTGCTATTTAAAAATAATATTAATAATAAAAAATAAAGAAGACTCATTAATATAAACAAACTAAAACTGTGACTGTGCTGAGATTTAACATTTTTAAAAAATATCCACATATCTATGTTTTCTGGCATAAGCTGAGGTCTTTGCACATTTACAATATCCCCTGCTGATGAAAAACTTCTTTCACTGGGGACTGAGATGGCTGGTGTGGAGAGGAAAGCCTTTCCTAAACCAGAGAGCAGCGTGTACAGAGGTGGTCAATAGGCCCTCGGATCCAGGCAACTGGCCACTGGCATAAAAAAACTGACAGGTGGTAATTTGTGTGTAACTTATCTTTATTTATTTATGATTTGGTTATGGGTAAAATAAAGACCATGCGGATCAGGTAGTTAAAACAGTAGGCTACAAATAGTTAATTCATTATGAATTAATTATTCATGAATAATTAATTCACCGCCACCTATGACGATGATGCCATCTTCCATCGCGATGTTTGACATTAGACATCGTACGGTGACAAATTGGTTGACATCGCCCAACCCTAATGGTGTCTAAAAAAAGTGCAACGTTCAGTGTTTTACATTTTTACATTGAAAAGCAATGGAAATAGTAGCACGTCAGATTGGAAAAATGCATTCTGCGTGATGAGCCCTATCGCTGGTTAATGGAAACACACTGATTTTGCGTTATTTTTTATTAATTTTAAAAGAAAATGTTTAATGTTTTAATTACATTTGCACAAATATTTTATTAAAACCAGGTACACAACATAAAGGCAGTTTTTTGCAAGTAAATACCATGTTTAAAGCTGTGTTTGGCAGTAACACATTCATGCTGGCTGATGAAATGGTTTTTGGCATTTAAAACTCTGTTTTTGTCTCAAAAACCAGCTTAGTGGGTACTAAATTGACCTCCAAACCTATCGTTTCTTCTGCCATCTTCTACCAGTGCTGATTATTCAATTGCATTGTATGTTTATACAAAGGCACAGCATTCTGCCAGTACTCTGAAATGATCTCATGGGCTCAAAGACTGTTAATCACGTTCTCCAAACACATTATCAGAGGTTGTCAGCTATGCAGTGCTGGCAAGAGCTGTTATCTTTTTGTAAATGAGGGTATTTAACCACTGATTAATCATATCAAGAGTGCTTTCTGGCCATTCTCCCAGATGGTGTTGGCACAAAGTTGCAGATTTCCTCATCCTGAGTCGTCATATCACCCATCATCGTCATCATTCACACCTCATTTGTCACAGATGATATCCTGCCTCATGTTTGGCCGTTGTTATATTAGATGTATTTTGGGGTTTAAGTAGAATTTGCCCAAAACTGATGACAGTGAGTGTTTCATATAGTTATATGACTTGAATGAACGAGTTAGTTCCAGCTCATAATTTGTTAATGATTCGAATGTTTAATTGAGAAATAGCTGTTTCTGAGACCCTCGTAGGCGATTAGATCCTGAGTGGGACACATTGTGGTTTCATATTAGCAATAGGTCATGGTGATTAATCATCCAACAACTGTTTAGTTGGCTCGGGATGTAGACAATGGAAGAAGTTATAGCAGATATGATTGCCGACGTTGTCTCGGTTATTAATTATTATTATATTGGTATTATATTGTTTTTTTTTACCTGTCGTTCAGCATTTTAAGGAATCATAAGCGTGCTGTCCAATTGGTCTCTAGCTGTCGGCACAACATTCACTGTCTGTTTTTGAACTGCTACAGAATAAAAGACCTCACAAAAGATTCATTTTTCTTGAAGTGCCACTGTGAATAGTGGACATTGTGGTTTGTAGACAAGTGGGTTTCACTGTCTGTATAGCACAAGGCTTAATTGTGTTCCTAAAATTAGACTAGTATTTAGTAGGGATACTGGGAAAAGACAATACGGGATATTGCTGTTGGTATTGTGAAATTCAATGTTATTTTCTTGCGAAATAACATTTCCCTAGAGATTAGCTATTTTTATTAGTTTTTTTTATAAATCATTTATGAAATGATCATACTAAACCGGTAATAAAGGATTTTTTTCTGATCTAATTAACTGTTCTGATCTAAAAAAAAACTGTTAAAGTGCAAAGATCTAGACATTACCAGTGAATGAATAACAGATATAGCAGAATATAACAGAATAGCAGCTACTGGGTTGGCTGGTATAAAGATAGTAAGACCCCATGTGATTGGTCAGATTTGGATAAACAGTCAGTGGCGTTTGGGGCTGTGCGATGATTTGAAATCGTATCGCGTTTTGGACATGCAGAATTTCTAAATCACCTTACAGCACAATTTTCCCACAGTATGCTATTTCACAAATCATAATGCAGCATGCCAAAACAGAGCGCGAGAACAGGAGACTGAATAACCTGCATATACAGGTAAGATGAGTTAGCACAGGTGGACTTGATGCCAAAAAAGTCAACGTCTGTCCTATGTGACTAATTTACTTTCAATACTGGAAGGCTGATGTATGACCGGAGCAGGTAATTTGTATGTCAGTCATATATTGCGTCTAAAAGTGCGTGGAACGTGTGAGCGCGTCTCTTCCTTCAGCATTTTCAGCGTGCTTGCGGTCACTCCTTTGGTGATTGATGACCATCAACCGTTTTCTCAGAAAAGACAAACTAATAAAGCATTCCTGCAGTGTCGATACAAGTTTTATGCATGGAAAAAATTAAAAAGGACCTGGTGTTCGGGTGTCTTGTGTTTGTTTCAAATAATTAGTCTACCGAAATGTGTATTTTTCCATTCAAAGTATGAAGCGGATCAATCAGTTCTTGTTACGTGACTCGCAATGCGGCATTCTGAAAAGCTAAATTGAAAGAAAACCGATTGTCTGAAAAAGAGATGTTTTCAGCCAGGTGCGCGTGGAATACACGCGTGTGCCGCTCTCAATATGTGTATGCAATTCACGCACCTCCATTGAAAATAATGGACTTGTGCGCAAAAGACGCATGGACATACACAAGTACATCTGGTATTAGGTCAAGCAGAATATCGGAGCCTTAAGTTTGATGGCGCATGCGCTCACACACACACACACACACACACACACACACACACACACACACACACGCACACACACACACATATTTTGCCATAGGTCTGTTCTAGAGATGATTTGTTTACGGCTTTACTAGGTGATTTTTATTTAATTTTCGGTTTTAGAGACATGTTACAGGTCTTGCTGAAGATCTAATTGTTTTTCTTTTGAAAAATCAGAATCAGAATCAGAATCAGAAAGAGCTTTATTGCCAGGTATGTTCACACATACTAGGAATTTGTTTTCGTGACAGAGCTTCTACGGTGCAACAGCAATACAGAGACAGGACAAAAAACAGATAATAAATATATTTAAAAAAATAAATAAATAAAAAAATAAAAAATTGAAGTAGTGAGTGCAAATATACAGATGGACAAGTGTATGTACATGTTTATTACTATATACAACGTTATATGTGCAGCTGTTATGTGCAAATTGGCATGTAAAGTGTGTTGTTAAATAAGTGTATATGTGTATTAAAGTGTATGGCAAGTAGTGATGTTGGTTCCACAATTATTATCATCAAGTGTTTCATGAGATGGATTGCCTGAGGGAAGAAACTGTTTCTGTGTCGGGCTGTTCTGGTGCGCAGTGCTCTGTAGCGTCGACCAGAAGGTAAAAGTTCAAAGAGGCAGTGTGCTGGGTGTGAGGGGTCCAGAGTGATTTTGGCAGCCCTTCTGCTCGCTCTGGATAGTACAGTTCTTGGGGAGTAGGAAGGGTTGTACAAGTGATTCGCTCAGCAGTCCGAACTATTCGATGTAGTCTTTGGAGGTCGTATTTAGTAGCTGAGCTAAACCAGACAGTTATTGATGTGCAGATGACTGATTCAATGATGGAGGTGTAGAACTGTTTCAGCAGCTCCATTTGGGAGGTTAAACTTCCTCAGCTGACCGAAGAAAGTACAGCCTCTGTTGAGCTTTTTTTGACAATGGAGTCAATGTGAGTGTCCCACTTCAGGTCCTGAGAGATGGTGGTGCCCAGGAACCTGAATGACTCCACTGCTGCCACAATGCTGTCCATGATGCTCAGTGGGGGGAGAGCAGGGGGTTTCTCCTGAAGTCCACTATCATCTCCACTGTTTTGAGCGTGTTGAGCTCCAGGTTGTTGTGGCTACAACCAGACAGCCAACTCCTTAACCTCCTGTCTGTAAGCAGACTCGTCACCGTCCTGAATGAGGCCGATAAGTGTGGTGTCGTCTGCAAACTTCAGGAGCTTCACAGAGGAGTCTTTTGATGTGCAGTCATTCGTGTACAGGGAGAAGAGCAGTGGGAGAGGACACACCCCTGGGGGGGCGCCAGTGCTGATTGTGCGGGATACTAGATGAGAATTTTCCCAGCTTCACCAGCTGCTGCCTGTCCGTTAGGAAGCGGTTGATCCACTGACAGACAGAGGTGGGCACAGAGAGCTGAGTTTAATTTGGCAGGAGAAGTTTGGGATGATAGTGTTAAACGCCGAGCTGAAGTCAACAAACAAGATCCTCACATAGGTCCCTGGTCTGTCTAGGGTGTTGCAGAGCATAATGCAGTCCCATATTTACTGCATCATCCACAGACCTGTTAGGGCAGGTATGAGGGAGGCGGGGGGTGGTGGAGGTGTTAATGGTGGCGTGAAGAGCAGTTCAGAGTGGGTGTGGGGGGTTTTCTTCAAACCGGCAGTAAAACTCATTCAGGTCGTTTGCAAGTCGTTCATTGTCTACAGTGCTGGGGGATGGTGTCTTGTAGTTTGTGATGTTTTTCAAACTTTTCCACACGGATGCTGAGTCGCTGGAAGAGAACTGACTCCTTAGTTTCTCAGAATAGTTCCTTTTTGCGACTCTGATCTCCTTTTCCAGTGTGTATTTGGCCTGCTTATACAAGGCCCTCTCCCCATTGCTGTGAGCAACCTCCCTGGCCTGACGTAGCTGTCTGAGTTTTACAGTGAACCATGGTTTGTCATTGTTGTATGTGAGTTGAGTCCTGGTAGGAATGCACACGTCTTCACAGAAACTGATATAAGAGTTACAGTCTCTGTGAGCTCATCCAGATCATTTGCAGCATCTTCAAAAACACTCCAGTCAGTGAGGTTGAAACAGGCTTGTAGATCCTGCTCTGTTTCGTTAGTCCATCTTTTTACAGATCTTAATACAGATTTGGCTGTTTTCAGTTTCTGCCTGTAGGTTTGAATGAGATGAATCAAACAATGAGTATCCCAAAGCTGCTCGTTGGATGGAGCGGTATGCATCCTTTATTGTGGTATAGCAGTGATCCAGAATATTGCTGTCTCTTGTGGGACATGTAACATGCTGTCTATATTTTGGCAGTTCACGGGACAGTTTTGCTTTGTTAAAATCCCCGAGAATGATTAAAGCAGAGTCCGGGTGTTGTTGCTCGAACACCGTGATCTGATCAGCTAGTTTCTGTATCGCCAGACTCGCGTGCGCGAGCGGGGGAATGTAACACTGACGAGGATGAACGAGCAGAACTCGCGCGGGGAGTAAAAAGGCTTACAGTTAATAAACAGTGCTTCGAGATCTGGACAGCACATCTTCTTTAAAACTGTTACATCTGTACACCACCTTTCATTGATGTAAAAGCACGTCCCGCCACCGCGCGATTTCCGCGTTGATTCTTCGTCGCGATCCGCTCTGAACAGCTGATAGCCCGGTAGGTGAAGCGCGTTGTCCGGTATGGTGTCGTTCAGCCAGGTTTCCGTGAAACACAGAGCAGCTGAATGCAGAAAATCCCTGTTTGTCTGAGAGAGCAGAATGAGTTCGTCTATTTTGTTGGGTAGAGAGCGGAGATTTGCTAGATGGATGCTAGGCAACGCGGTCCGAAATCCGCGCTGTCTGAGTTTCACCAGCGCGCCTGCACGCTTTCCTCGTCTGCGCGCTTGGAAGCGTTTGAGTAGCACCGCGGCTCCGCCGACTACAATGTCCAACAGAACATCAGAAAAATCCAGGTATGGAAAATATTCGGTGGTGTATGTGCCCGAATGTCCAACAATTCGTCTCTGGTGAAACTAATTGTAGGAAAATGACTCGAGACAGGACAAACTAACAAAACACAAACACTACTGCAGAGCACGACACGGAGGCTGCCATCGTCATCGGCGCCATCTTGGGGTATTTATGTTACAGATCCACACTGTTTCAGATCCACACTGTGAACAAAGACGCAGTCTGTCTGTGACAAAGTCATGATTGAAATCAGAATCGCAATATGTTCAAGAAATCGTGATCGGGTTTATTTGCCCATATCGCACAGCCCTAGTGCCGATAACCTTGTAGGCAGTATGCTGACATTTAACTCCATTGCACTTTAGGCATCTGGAGATCAGTCCATAATATTCATTTAGGTACATTTTGCTTACTACTCAAGTAGTTACTACATTTGAACTTTCATTACTACACGGCTGTTAGGAAAGCACATTCTATATAGTATGAATGTGAATAGTATTATTAGTATGTAGATATTAGATATGTAGATAAGTAGATATGTACTACTAAATCCACCATTTGTAATTATCACATGACCTACATGCATCATTTGCATTGCTTCACATAAATTCTCCTGCATGGCATCATGAGATAGCAGAAGCATCCATTAGATACGCACTTCAAAATCTCACCAGAAGTAGTAGGTCATCAGATTACTTCTTACTTACTGTTTTTTGAAGACTATGAGTTTGGACAAACTATCAGCTTGCATACTGTTTTTAATGTACTATATAATAGAGATGTATGTGATTTTTGGACACAACCCTAGTGTTTAGCATTTACCCGCAGATACTGGATTGTTGTGTTTTTGGGAAGTGATCTCCCCCATGTTTCACTGTCACACTGTAATGGAAGTCAGGAATGAGCTGACTTTTTTAAATTGAATGCAGAAGTACTTCATTTAACTTGGCTTAAGGGCAGTCTTGCTTTTTAAAACCATTTCACTGAAGGATGTGCAAAAAAATACATAAAAAGCGAATAACGGGAGATATTTTTAGCTTGCTGCTAGAGCTGCACGATTCTGGCTAATGTGAGAATCGCGAATTTATTTAATTTTTCCTAAATTCAAGATTGCGAGCTCTATCAAGCTCTACTTGCTGCAATTGAAGATATCTGCCAGCTGGTCAGGTATCATGACTGATGCTCTGTTTCTAGGCCAGATTGACTACTTAGAAAGCATGTGCAAACTGAAGTAACCCAATAGCAATTATGTTGAGTAAGCAAGATCTATGGAACATACTTGCTCTTGTTCTAAATAATTGGAATATTGTGATATTATTTGGGTAGACTTTTTATCAGTTTAATGCAATGTGCTGGCTATTGTGAAGCACCACATCCTGCTAGAAACTCTTGACCTTGACAAAGTGGCTGACTGACTGACATGTATAATGAATAGCCCGTGTTGGTTTGGAGCTAAAGTTATGGTGCCACGATAATAGACGAGTGTGCTATGTGATAGCTCATTCAAATGATGGGACAGAAAACATTGACGGAAGTTATGAAGAGAGTTTAGAGTAAAAACATGTTATTAGATGTGGTATGTTCACATATTTGTGGCTGCATTGACTAAGTCATGGTTTACTGAGAAGCTCTGCTAGCTATGCTATGCTAAAAAGCATTTTTTGCAGAACTTTTATCTTCAGTTTCATTATCGGCAATTAAATCGCCTACAATATTAAATGTGATATTGCAGCTCTGTGTAGTAAAAGCATGTTGTGCTGGAGATTTACTACTGATCACTGAACTGACTTACTGACAAATGTGCATGACTGTTGTCTTCGATTAATTGTGCAGCCCTTGTTTATATTAATAATTGGAAAAATATGTTGGAGCAGGGAAAGCTATCTTCATTATCCATTGTCATTATCTGTTTATCAATTGCTTCATTATCATAGACATTCCTATAATCGTTGTGGACTTCTTTTTTATCTACTTTAAATGAAAAATTTCTTTCGGCTTAAGGCTGATTTATACTTCTGTGTCGAGTGATTGCCATGACCCACAGCCCATGCCTTGCACGTAGCCATGCATTTATACTTCTGCGTGCTGTTTGTTGTTGCTCTGCAATAAAACTTTTGAAAAACTAGCTAGAAGTAGGTCTTTGCTGGGCGTTTTGTTTTTCTGAACACTACCTTAATGTACAAGTGAGTCAAACTCGCTCATTCAGAGGTAGGAACCGGCGGATTGCAACAAATTAATCATAAGGTAACACAAAACTGCTATTACGTATTATGCTATTAATGCTAAAACATAGACTATAGGTGAAATTATTATACAGAAGCATATGATCCTTCCTTGAACTTGAACCACGTTATATTAATTGTTTTCTAGTTTTGTCTAAGATTTAGTCCTTTAGAACAGGTCTGAATATTATGTATTGAACATTTGCAGCATTTCAGGACACATTGCTGTATGCTTTGTCACACTTACCAAAAAACTAGTGGTTACTTACTAACTGTAATTAGCTTTGTTTCCATCCAAGTGGTGAATAAAAAAATAACAAAAACAGGAATATTCATAAATCTATAATAACATAAATTAAATTTATATTTAAAAAATAATTATTTATATAAATATATAAAATATAAAAAACTTATAAAAAGTTGCTGGAAACAGAAAACCCCTGTATGTTTTTTTTGCCTATGTTAAATTTATATGTCTTTTGCCTCAGTGTGCGCACATCCGACACAGACACACAAAAACAAACACAGTCTTATTATCTTGCATTCAGAGGTAGAAGCTAATATTTGGGTAATCTAACTTGTGAGTCAGTTCTGGGAGATCATTTAATCAAACAGACGTTGGCTCAGGTTTTCCAGAAGGACTAAATAACATTTCAGATGCTGTGCTAGATTGTACAGTTATTAGGAGCCATGATCTGTTGAGCCAAAGTCATGAGTTTTTGTGTGCATTGCAATTTCTTAAAATTTATTTTATTTCCTTTGTCATACTTTAATTAGTGTACAATTCTCACTATTAACAAACCATTAACTATTTTAGCTTTATTAAATGCCTAATTTGCTGCTTTTAATACATTTTAAGGTAGTAGCAAGCTTGAATTTATTGCATGAGCTTGCGTTTCCAGTTTGTCACATTCGCTTGCGTATGTATTGGAGGTCTATGGGGCAAAAAGTGCAGCGTGACCACAGCTTTACTAGGCTTTCTAGAAACATCCGTGAAGGTGTGTTGAGGCAAGTTGGAGCTGAAATCTGCAGGCCACTGACATTCCAGGATTGAGTTTGTGCACCCATGCTCTCTACTCTACACTGTAAAATATTTGACTTTAAATGTACTGTAATTTTACTGGCTTAATAATTGCATTAATTTCACAGTAAGGTATTGTATGTAAATTCACAGTAAATTACTGTGAGGTACTTCATAATAACAATAATTTTGTAAATATTTCTAAATATAAAAAAATGCCTGTACTAGCATAGATGTTAATGTATATTAATTTCTATGTTGAATAAAATATTAAATGTGTTTGAATTCCTATAACTAATGTGCAAAATATATAGCCATTTTTACAGTAATTTGCTGTAATCATGATGCCAGCCTTAATTTCACAATAAAATTCTTAATACATAAATTAACAGTTAAATCCTGTAAAGTGACACTAATTTACTGTGAAATTTACGTTGTGTGATCCTGGGAATTTATTACCGTGTATACATGCGTTTATTTAATATCATTGTTGCAGGGTTTTGTGTTGTAAAAGATAACCCGATATTAATTGAATCTAATCCTAATGGATAACATAAGATTCGACATGATATTTGATGTGCGTCCTGGTGTTTGTATTAGTGTGTGTGGATTAGCCTGGTTAATTAGGTTAACTAGGTAAGTTGGGGTAATTGGGCAAATTATTTTATAATGATGGTTTGTTCTGTAGAGAATCATAACAAAATTGCTTAAAGGGGCTAATGTTATTGACCTTAAAATGTTTTTTTTTAAATTAAAAACTGCTTTTATTCTAGCCGAAATAAAATAAATAAGCCTTTCTCCAGAAGAAAAAAATTATAGGAAATACTGTGAATGTTTCCTTGTTCTGTTAAACATCATTTGGCAATATAAAAAAGTGATATACTCTATACATGTTTTTTTATAATAACTTTGTTGCCGGTTTTGTGTTGTCTAAAATATCATGTTATTAATCCAATCTAATGGGTGAATTATTCCAATGGGTTAAGAGCAATTCCTTGTAAATGTCAATATTGCTATAAAAAAAAAAGTTTTCGCCAAAATATCCAAATCGTTTCTGCATTTTTTGTGCAAGCAAGTATTTTACAGTACTCAAAACTGGTCTCTGTCAATGTTTTTAAACTATTATATTTTATTTTCCAAAGTCACACAAGTGGCAATTAATTTCACATCCGTCACATCCATAACAACACTTTTTCCTTATAAATGCAAAAATATGAAATAAAATAAAATCAATCATGTTTGTTCAATAGAGCCAACTCTTATCCTTTTGATTAGCATTGTTTCTTTTGGGTTGTGCACTTTAATTCACAGAATTACCACTATTATTACTATTAAGTATGTTGTTTACTGTAACTCACATACTTTTTTGTTCACAAACAGTGATATGTTTTTTTTTCATTTAAAATATAAAAAGTATTTACAGATTGATATTTTCTGATCCCATAACTCTTGTGCTTAGTTGTTTTGAAAAATATAAACAGATGTTTCAATATAAAGTTAACATATACTTTCTCTGGTGAATTTATGTTTGAGATTTTACTGCAAATGTCGAGTCCATAACGCTGGAATTGCTCATACAAAAGATTAGCCATGATATTTTATGTGCATCCTGGTGTTTGTTTATATGTGTGTGTGCATAAAGTATGTAGATGGAAACATAGCTATTATAGCAGTCAAGTAAAATGGAAACTCTTCTGTCTGTTTACCGACAGACTGACACGTCTGTGCGCTATGACCCAAAAATTAGCTAGAATCGTCTCAGCCTAATAAGCCCAAGGAATTACCTTGAGACGAACAATCAGGCTTTGTGTTTTGAAGTAAATGCGCTGCAGCTCTGATGACCTTTTAGCATTACAAACTGTGCTTTAAGGCCAGCTCGCTTTTCTAGTCTGCCTCGCTGGCCCTTTTCAACAGACGCAACGGTTTTCCTGTGATCGCAAACTGGGCGCTTGACGGACGACTTGGCCAAGGTTGAAAGGCAAATGGAAACTGTGATTTGGGAGATTGGAAATGCGAAGAAGGGTTCATTGAGTGTGCACAGATTGACTGACTGTATATCAGGCCAGACCTATCTTGACAGATTACCCCGGTAATCGGGCAGGCCTAGAATTGGGTCGGTTTTTGAGGAAATTGAGTGCAGATGATCTTAAAGTGGTTAATCCTTGCGGTGGTTGTCACAACAAGACTGTCAGAGTGAAGTGTGCATCTTAACCCAGAATAGCTCTGACCTCATTATACACAAAACTTCCCCTGCAGGTTGTCACGTGAGTTGCAGCAGGAGACTCTGCATTGAGCGACCCACGCGCTGTTTTTGATCCTTATAAAAGGAGCACTTTTTTGATGCGTGTTTGATTTGTTTGTCATATTCTGAGAGAGTCGTACAACTTGATAGGGAGCTGAAGACAAGACAAACTTGTTGGATTGAACAAATTGTGGCATTTATATGTTTATTTATTTTTTGATAATGATATTAGGGCTGGGGCGATATTGCAAAAAAAATCATGTTTCATATCATTCAATATCAATAATTATTAAATATTTTTTACAATACATTTAGAAATATTAGCATTTCTTTAACCACTTTATTTCAATTTACCAACATTACTAAGGCAACAAGTTTGATAGTCAAAAAATATATATTTAAACAAAACATCTGATCTCTTTATAATAAAATAATCATAAAGTGTTAAAGAGGTCTTAAACTTGATAAATAAAATGTTACAAAGTGTGTGAAATGGTAAAGCTAATAATACTGAACAATCAAGCAAACTTTAAGTTGTGAATAATAATGATACAGTAAACCTCAAACTTTGTCAACAACACAAATCACAATAATCAAACCTGAGCTTTCACGTAAAGGATTCAGCCATCATTATTTAAATACATACTGCACCATTACAAATTGTGAAGTTGGATGTCTATATTACCCCCATGCTAAAAAAAAATCTTTCAGATGGGGAGCTAGTGCTGGGATCAACAAGAAAAAGAAACCAAAAAGCCACTTTGGTGCATCCTTACATCTTTTTTTAATTTTAATTACAATCTCCTTACTGCTGCTATACGGCACTCATTTTTGGATGTGTTGTTATTCTGACCTGAAGTAACAAGCACATGGATTCCTTGACCTTTACAATGGACTTTGCGCTTATGCTCCCTGCGTCTCTCGTAATTAAGTGATCATCAACCATTTTCTTCAGAGAATGACAAATGAACCAAGCCATTGCGCAGCTTGATACAAGTTTATAGAGAAAAGTAAAAAGCGCAAGGGACTCGTGACACCCCATATCTTCGAGGGTGGTTATAAATATATAAAGCTTGCACACAACGGCTCACAAATACCAATAGGCCCAAACCTATTCGTTGTTAATTTTGAATAAACGCCACTCGGAGACCATCCTCCATGTTTAGTTGTGGCCTGAATTTATTTTTTATAACGTGAGTTTTGTAAAGTTTAACCTGGTGCCAAAAAATCAATCTGCTGCATCTGACACACTTTCTGTGTCTTTAATATAACGTAATCATGCCAGGGGTCGCAAAAAATCAAAAGGCTGATGGCTTTTTATTTGCTTTTTAATGTAACTATTATTTTTTTTTCTTCTGTCGGTTAATACTACTAGTTTAATACAATTAATTGATATTTGGAAATCACCAAGCGACCCACTTTGGGAACCACTGGTGTAAATCATATGCTGGATAAGTTGGTGGTTCATTCCCCTGTGGTGACCCCTGATGAAGAAAGGGACTAGGCCAACGAAAATGAATGAACTGTGGAGGATTCCTTGCTCTGTTAAACATCATTTGGGAAATGTTTGAAAAGCAAAAAAAAAAAAAAATCACTGGAGGGCTAATAATTTCGACTTCAACTATAAATTTAGAATGTTTCACATTCAACATAATAATAATAAAAAAATAATAATGATAATAATAATTCTTTACATTCTATAGAGCTTTTCTAGACACTCAAAGCGCTTTACACAATGGGGGAATCTCCTCATCCACCACCAGTGTGCAGCATCCACCTGGATGACGCGATGACAGCCATATTGCGCCAGACCGCACACCACACACCAGCTAATTGGTGGAAAGGAGACCGAGTGATTAAGCCAATTATGATACGGGGATGGTTAGAAGGCCATGATGGACAGAGGCCAGTGGCCAAATTTGGCCAAATTAAACCCCTACTCTTTTTTTTGAAGAACATCCTGGGATTTTTCACAACCACAGAAAGTCGGGACCTCGGTTTAACGTCTCATCTGAAGGACGGCACTCACTGAGCAGTATAGAGTCCCTTTCGCTATACGGGGGTGTTGGGGCCCATACAGACCGCAGATTGAGCGCCCCCCTGCTGGCCTCACTAATACCACTTCCTGCAGCAACTAGCTTTCCCATATGGTCTCTCATCCAGGTACTGACCAGGCGCAGCCCTGCTTAGCTTCAGTGGGCTGAAGGTTTTTGAATTAGTCACCTTAAAGGTATAACTAACATTATTGAGCTAACATTCTTTTTATTATACCATCTGCTAATATATTATTTCAAGTGTATTACGGAAGTGAGTTGAGTTGGTTAAGCGTAAAATTGTCCTGGAAATTCATATGTTAAAACACTTTGCAGAAAAAAGATTTGTCCGTCTTGTATGTTGTAATATTGTACAGAATTTACTCCATTATATCTGCATATTCTAAAATAATTAAAAAATTAGACTACCATTTGGGAACGCAGCTATAGTCTTGTCTTACAGTAACTTCCAAAAGCCCAAGTGAAACGACGGCAGTTTACCGCTCTTTGACTTGATTTGTTTTGCTCGAATTAAGTTACGATTCTCTGTTCAGCTCTGCAATCTATATGAAGTTACTCTAAGCAGCCTGGACTTACAATATTCTGCCTTTGCTTGACTGTCATACTATCATAAATAGGCTAACAATCTGATAAATATAAAACACTGCAAATAAGCAAATATAATAAATTGCGCTGCAAAACATATCTTGAATAATTCAGTAGGTTTTCTTCATAATTCATATTTTCACTCTGTGCAGTCAGGGGATAGTGACTAGCAGCACTAAGTTAGGTTACTGGAATGTCCTGACAGTGTTAGCATAGTTGTAGCATGATCACACATAAATCAGCACAGTTTGCAGTTAAAATCATTCTTGTAACCCAATAAATGCAGTTAATGTCGACCGAGATGTTTAATCCACAAGAATGATCATTATTCCAACCGTTGGCGTTCACATCAGTCTAGTCGTTCTTTAGGCTAGGCTGGGTTATTTTTGTAAATGAATCATTTTTTTAATGAATTGCGAGAATTTCTTAAGCTCAAGATGTTATTATGTAGATAAATGTCATTATTAAAACATGTAATTGCCAATTCCCAAGGTCCTATTGTAAAAAAATAAATGAGTGAACTATAGAAGAAAACCAGGTCCAGGAGACCTCGAAACAAGCAGAATTCCTTTATGAGACGTGGTTGGTTAATCTGCAGTCATACAGCGTCTTCAAGAAGTCCATGTGTCTGCAAGAGCCTATTGGAGGTCTGCAGTCTACGAGTTTTATCACAAGTCTGAATTAGACCAAGCTGTTCTGTCTAAATGTGGTTAGGAGGGGGGAGATGGCTAAACAAAGCATGCAAATTCAGTTTGGAGTCATCAGGGTAAATGGCATATAGGTGTAGAAACCGGCCCAGCCTACTAACCACACAAGTTAATCAACACAAGGTTTCTGTAGCATGAAAGCATGACCCGCGAATTATGTTATGGAGACAGAAACCGACTGAGCAGTTGACCGAAAAAGAGAAAACAAGTTACACAGCTGTGCTGTGAAACTGACACTTTGCATTACTTTGGAATCTAAATTTATATTCCCACATTACCTAGAACTTATTGTCTGTTTTATTTGACAAAACAAGTCTTTTTTCTCAATTCAACACTCTAAAGAGTTCAGGTCTTTTGGCCTTGTAGGGGCAGAATAGAATTTGTTTTTCTTGTGTAGAAAATGCTCCGTGATTTATGAATTTATAGATGTTTGGACTCAAAGACTTAACTTCAAAGTAAGTAAAAACATTTATTGCAGTGCAGCATATAAGAAAGGTATTGGGGTAGTGGATTTTCTAAAGTATTGCTCTTTTTTAAAGTATAGTATTCAGTGTTTCATCACCAATCTACAATGTCTCACATTCTCTTCTCATATCCTACTTTCACAGTCGCTCCTGCTTCTTGGCGGGGTTGATCTGGCATGCTTGGCTCTAGACTTCTCTTCCTCTCATCTACTCCTGCTGGTTGTGCTGCCGCCGGAAGAAGAGCGATGAGCAGCCGAATGCCAGACTGTTGCTGCATCTGCCTGGTGCGTCATCATCGCCACCCTCGTCTGCAGGTCAGTCTGACTACACTTTTATTCACATCAGCGTCTCATTCAGAGATATATGGCTACACATGCGCTCCATTGCTCATGCTTTAGTAAAATGTTCCTAGCATGAAAAAAAATTGTACAGTTACCCGAAGGGCTGCAGGGTTTAAATTCTGGAAGGGAAGTCATTTCTGTGCTGATATATGGTTCTATCCTTTGGCTAAGTTCCTGCTAGCTGCAGGTGTGGGTTTAATTCTACGCTTTAGCCGCAAGACTATTAATGGCTTCAAGGGTTATCTAGAAGGATATGTCCACTGCATGAAAATGAAGTGTGTCATGCCAGGAACTTATTTTAAAGCAGTATGTAAACATTTCTGGCCAATCCGTTTAAAATGGACGTGCTGTTTGTGTTGTCATTGTTGGTTTTGCTCTATTGGCTGACTTAAAGTTATGGTGGCCAAGAGAGTTCAACACGCTTCATACGTAAGAAACACATGCAAATAATAAATCTAAAATCATAAGCAAGGTTTGACAGCACGCATGTTGCAAATTCTCACCAGCAATCAGAAATGGAAAACACGCGCAATTCCTAACAACACATGCAAAAAAAAGTTAACCTGAAGTAAGCTATGTTGTCCTTCCATCATAACCCTACTAAAAAATGTATATTTTTAATATTATTTTTATCTGTAATTTATTTTGATCTCCATTTAAAAAATTAATGATGTATTATGAATTATTTTCATTCATTTTAAATAATGGTTGAGGATATTAAGATAAGCTCTTAACTCTTTATATAATAACATTTCACAGTTAATCATCAGTTCATTTAGGCTAATAAGAGGCAAAGGAAATGTGTAATCAGGGCATTAAAATAAAAACTCACCTTTCAGGTCACCTTCAAATTCCACTGTCCAATAGTCACTGCACAATATGCAAATCCCAGTTGTGTCCATTGCTTTTTATCAGTTCATTTCCTTGAAACATTTCCATTGTGGTCTGTGCTATTTGCATGTATTGTGATGTTTTTTTTACTTTATTGTGTTTGCATTGCAAACACATTTGCTGTCTAAACGATGAAGATGTTTTCTTTATTGTTGTTTTTTTTCTATTTTCATGTGTTATGTTGCAACGCGTTGAGCTCTCTTGGACACCATAGATAATTTACCCCAAACTGAAAATTCGGACATCATTACTAACCCTTCACTAGTTACAAACCTGTTTGACTTTCTTTCTTCAGTTGAACACAAAAGCAGATATTTTGAAGAAAGCTGAAAACCTGTGATCATTGACTTTCACTGTATTTTATTTTTATTTTTTGTACTATGGAAGTCAATGGTTATAGATTTTTAATATTTTTCAAAATATTGTCTTTTGAGTTCAACAGAAGAAAGAAAACTCAGAAAGGTTTGGAAACACCTGAGGGTGAGTAATAGTGAGTCAGTTTTCATTTTAGATGAACTAACCCTTTAATACAACTTAAATGGGCAATTTACCCCCCAAAATTTAAACTCTGTCATGATCAGGATTGGTGTAACTCGTTCCACAGTATTGCGTTATTCTTTTCTAATTACATTTTTGGGGGAACGCAGTAATATAATGAATTACATTTTAAGCTTGTGTAATTTGATTACAGTTACTAAAGTCAATGTAATTGCATTACTTATGTTACAAATATAGTTTTTTAGAAGAAAAAATGCTTCTTTTAAGTCACATTTTCTGCTGCAACATAAGTTAACGAGCATGTGCTGTTAAATAGCAAGAGAACATGAGCTGAAATGGTTGCTAAAGAAATGGTTGCTTCTTAAGTGAAAATACGGCATTACTTTAATTTCTTTGAGCGTAAAACAAAAATAGTACTGTGAAATGCAGTCTATGTCCAGTCTCTAAAGAACTTTCGACTGCTTTTAACTTGACCAGCAACTGTTTAAGCACTTGAACAGAAAGCATTCTACGACAGCACTTGGTGGCCCAACTTCACCTAAACAGGCTAAATTGAAATTTTTGTGCAGGATTAGGAGTAAAGGTATCTTCTGAATGTGAATGTCTTTTTCGAGGGGTGGCATTTTCCAGGCGCACTAGTTGAAAACTGCGAGTCACATGACAATAACTGACCGATCAGCTTAATGTTTGTATGGGATATACACATTTCAACAGACTAATTACCTCAGACACACACAGAACACCCAAACACTGCAGTATTTTTGCATACTTGGATGTCAATGGTTAACAGGTATCCAGTTTTCTTCATGTCTTCTTTTGTGTTAAAAAAAAGACAGCTTTGCAACAAGTAAATAATGAGAGAATTTAAGTTTTGGCTAAATTATCTGTGGTAAGTCTTGTGAATATATCAAGCTGCAGTGATCAACCTATTGTAATGTATTTCAGTGAAATATTAAATTACTGAAATAGTTGCAGTTTATTTAGTTTTTTTTTAAAATAGTTTATTTGTATTTTTCAAAAAGTAAAGTAATTAGTAAGTCTGATTACTTTTTACATGAAGTAATTAGTAATGTAATCAGATTACAATTTTTCCAGTAGGTAGTCAGTAAGTTGTAATCCATTACTTTTTTAAAGTAACTTATCCAACACTGGTCATGATTTTCACAATTGTTCCAAACCTGTATTGCTGTTTATCTTCTGGTGGAACAAAAATGGATATTTTTATATCCATTTATCCATCCTTTATAGGTCTTGTAAAATATTGTTGTTTTTCCGAATCACACTGGACTTTCTTTGTAAGGAGAAACACACGCTGACTCATTTCTCAATAGATTAAATCCATTCATTATTAATTGACAGAGCTGCAATTTTTTGAACATTAACCACGATTGATCTTTTATGTCAACATAATTAAGCAAGTCTTACGGGTTTGCAATGAAACTAATTGATTAATTAAGCTGATTAATTGATGACTTGATGTAATTAATGTTTTTGGAAGTGAACTATTTCTTTAGGAGAGTGATGCAAACAGACTTTTGTTGATCAGTCCATCTGGAACAGAAGGTAAAAGGTTGATACGATGAGTGCTGTTGAGAAAGAACTAATCTCTGGATTTACCAATGTTTGCGACAGGTTAATGCGATCAGAGTTTTAGTAGGAAGTGAACTGGTTAAGATGCCCATGAGTAGGGCCAGACGGAATCTGCGGATGTTTTTGCTATTTCTGCGGAGAATTTTGGTAAAATGCTGCGGATTTCTATGGAATTATTACCTTAATATATAAAATAAAAAATAATATATTTTAAACTTTTTATTAATTTTTACAATGCAAATCCAATTAGATTCACTTTATTTGTTAAACAAAGCAAGTCTCTCATATAATATATCTAAAAGACAGAAAACATTACTGTACAAACTGCATTGTACATAAATCAGATGAACATTTTCACATTAGTCAATAATATTACTGTAATTAATTAAAAAACTGAATAAAATAGATTTACACACATTTACACAAGTAAAGAAACAGAATTAATGATGGGCTAAACATCTGTGGAAATCTGCGGAATTCTGCGCGCACAGATTCCATGTGGGCCTACCCATGAGCCATCAAATGTGTCAGCAGGTAGCTTTATTAGCGATACTCTTGAAAGATCAATGCTTATCATGTTGTACCTGGTTAGACTTATTTAGCTTTAGTGAATGGCTTATTTGATTGATTGCTTTTTTATGTATAGGCATGGGTCAGTGTAAGATTCTGACGGTATGATAACCTTGGTTATAAATATCACAGTTTTACAGTTTCACGGTATTGTGATTACTGCTCTAAAATAAGTTCTTTTAAAATGTCTGGGTAAAAAAAGAACACATTTTTCCGCATTGAACACAAAATGTTTTATTTTAAGAAACATTTAAAATATTTTGGCTTTTTTATTGTAAACATGTCAGGTTTAACAATTGAAATAAATCACTGACTATCTTTATTAGTTTCAAAAACACAGGTTCCATAACAACTTGAAAAGACATCTTTGAATATCTTTCTTTCGATATAAAGCGTGCACTATAGCATGCTTGGATGTTGGTGTATGTGACTTGTGGAATCGTGGGCTGACCAGGAGCTTTTGATTTGGAGGGTCCTTTTGCTATAGATACTGTTGCCCCTAAAAACTTGAAAAAGAAATAAAAAATACATTAAAAAATATTACAAATACCTTAGGAATGGTATAACAGAAAATATTTACGGTTTCAAAACCTTGACTTTTCCAAACCGCTGTAAACCTTGAAACTGGTTATCGTCTCATGCCTATGTGTGTGTTTCCTGGGTTCATCTGGACAGGTTATATTGTGCACTTCAATTTTGCCAATAAAAAAATGCATCTTCATTTTTTAAAATGTACATTATTATCTTTATAATATTTTATCTTATTATTATTTGTATTTTATATCTCTTCCAAATCCAATACCAGTTAAATTTCAAAATGATAATCAAATATCAATTCATTACCTCACATAGTTGTAGCATTTAAACCAACTCAGCTTTCAATCTTTTATATCATTTTAAATAATTGTTTTGAGCAAAATGTAAATAAAATTAGATCTGTTGATGTTTTTCTTATAGTAATCTTATTTAAATCTGTTTTCCTTGTTGTCAGGCTATTAAACGTATGTCAGTTTCTCTGGTGCAGCTTTGATGGTTTGTTCTTTGTTGTTTAGTGACGTTGTGAAGGTCGTTTGGAGGTCATTCAAAATGTTGTGCAGTGCACTTGGTTTAAAGAAGAATTGAAATTTAATGCAAATTAAGACAAATGACCATTTGACTGTTTGAGAAACCGTTGCAAGTCCTTCCACACACAAGTGTTTGATTGCTTGGATTAATCACAGGATGTCTATTGATCAGTCTGTGAAATTTGCTGAGGTTAAACATTGACCATTTCATTAGCTATTCATTAGGATATTGTGTCTCTACATGAAAAGTGCTGAGCTCTAGAGAAAAAAAAAAGGCAGGTTTGTGCATGCGAAAGCTATTACTTTATACTGCATCCTTCTGGTGCTGTTGCTATAATGAATGCAGCCACAAATAGTGTTTCTGCCGTCCTTCACTCAGTCTACTAAATCAAGCATAGTGCTGTTTTTCTTTTCTTTTTTTAAAGCGCATTATAATCCATTAAAGCGTCAAGATGTTTCTCTGAGTGAATGCGATTGCAAATCACTAGACGCTTTCATAAACAAACCGATTGCATTAGTAATGCTTGCTTTTGTTAAGATGATGTTTAAATACGAAGTGGACGCACTGTCAATGAAAAGAATTTGGTGGGAAAGTTGAGGCTCGGCTATTGTCCTGTCCGACATCCTGTCTCAAATAAACTCCGTTGCCATGGCTGTCTTTCCCAGCAATGTGTAACTTGTGACTTCTGCCATTATAGTTATCATAGACGACCCGCAAAAAACACCCTTTTCCTCCCCTGCATATCATGATCATTCCTCATTTTTGTGCGTGTTAACGTGTGCTCGCACTTCAGGGAGTCCCTCTATGATGGTGTCACTGTTAGGGGCCCTGCTGTGTGGTTTTGTGGGTCTTTTTCTTCAGTGTTTTAGGCGAGTTGTCAGGTGAGAACTTGAGAACTTCACTATGATTTACACATCATGCAGTAAATTCTGTCTTCGGTACATGATCATTTTTTCCCCTGCTCGGATGTTTTAAAGAGCTCAATGACAAACTACATGTGCTCAAAGCAGTTTTTTCCCTTGTTTTGTATTTGTTTTTTAGTTATTTATTTTTTAAAAGCCAAAGTGACAACTAAATGGTCTTCATTACTTAAAAGTAAGTTCACTGAAAAAAAATTTATTAGTTCTGTCATCCTTTACTTGGCGGTTCATTCCACTGTGGCGGCCCCTGACTAATAAAGGGACTAAGCCAAAAAGAAAATGAATGAATGAACTCCTTTACTCTTCATTTGGATCAGTGATGTTTAAATTTCTTTCTTCTGGTGAACACAGTAGAAGATTTTGACAACCAGTAACCATTGACTTCCATAGTAAATGTTTTTCCTATTATGGATGTCAGTTGGTTTTTCAAAATATGTCTTTTATGTTCACCTGAAAAAAGAAACGTAAAGTTTGGAACCAACTGGTAGTAAATTCTTTTTAAATACCTTTTAATGCTCTTCCTGGATTTATTTTATTGATTAAACAGTGGACATTTTTTCAGAATACAGTGCAATATAGAATAATGTAATTTTATCTTAAATGCGCTAGTATCCTCACAAGTTGCAGCCTTGGTGAAGTTTTAGAATATTCGAGAATGCATGGATGGTTAATATTATGATAAAAAAAAAAATTTAATTTAAATAAAAACAGTAATTTGTAAAACAAACTAGATGACTTAGGCTTGATAATCTGTCCATTGCTCTTTTGTTTGTTTGTGGTAAATTTTTTGTTAGGTTTGGTTGCTTTTGTTTTGGGTATTTTGGTCATTTTTAATTTGGTTTAGTTCATTTTGTTTTGTGTTTTTGCTTTTTGTTTTGTATTTGTGTGTATTTGATTTGTTTGTTTTGTGTGTTTTATATAAATTTGTTTTAGTTTTTTTCAGGTTGTTTGTGTTTGATTTTATTTTTATGTTTTTACGTTTTGTTTGTTTCGTGTGATTTATAAATAAATCTTTTTTTTTTTGTTGTTGTTTGTCCTTGGTTTAGTTCTTTTTGTTTTGCATTTGTGTTTTTGCTTTTAGTTTTCATTTTGTGTGGTTTTACTTTTTATTTGTGTTTGTATTTTTGTTTGTGTGTATTTGATTTGGGTTATTTAAATTAAATTGGTTTGTTTTTGGTTGTTTATGTTTGGGTTACTTTTGTATTTTTGTGTTTTTGCCTTTTGTTTGTTTTATGTGATTTATATATTAATTGGTTTATTTTGGCAGTTTTTTTTTTTTAAATTCTTTTTGTTTAGTATTTTTGTCTTTTTGCTTTTTGCTTTCTTTTTTTATATGGATTTGTTTGTATTTCGTGTTTTGGTATGGCTTTGTTTTGGGTTTGTTTTTTTGTTTTTGCTGGCACATTTGGTACGTTATGGAAGTGAAAATACAAAGAACACTTCCTCCAGTTCACAGCCTCCCTGCTGGTTTCCCCCCATGGGGAAGAAGACGAGCCTGTTTTCAACACAAACACCATTAATAATCCCACCTGCAAGGTACATGACTCAAGATTTCTCTTAATGCAAGATTAAGATTCTCATAATGTGCGCCTGCAGTCAGTTATGCTTCAGGCAGACTTCATTCGCACTTTTAAGTGGTACACTTCATGTCTAGAAAGAAACTTTACTTTGAGCTCAAAATTATTAGCAAGTATTTGGATGGTTTATCTTACTTTTTTCTTTAAGTTTATATATTTTTAGCATTAGTGATTTATTTTGACTTGCTCACTGCAACATTTGTCTTATTTTGTGCAGTAAAACATATCAGACAAGTTGCATCTTTACATTCATTGTCAATCATAAACAGTAGATGCTGTGACCTCAATGCTTGCTTAATAAAGATGTGCAATTTTACAAATGGCTTTTTAAAATATACATTCTTTGGTCACACTTTATAATAAGGTTTAATTAGTTAATATATTTCATTACGTGAACCAAGTATGTACAGCATTTATTAATCATACACTACCTGACAAAAGTCTTGTTGTCGATTGTAAGAGCAACAAATAATAATTGAAATTCTAGTTGATCAAGTGGCAGAAGGTAGATTTTTCTGATGATTACAAATACTGCAGAAGACATATTGGAACATGCATGCACCCAAGATTTACATAGAAATCAATGAAGTTTGGTGAAGGAAGAATCATGGTTGGGGTTACATTCAGTATGGGGCGTGTGAGAGATCTGTAGAATGGGGGGCAACATCAACAGCCTGAGGTATCAAGACATTTGTGCTGCCCATTACATTACAACACACAGGAGAGGGCAAATACTTCAGAAGGATATCACTCCTTATACTTCAGCCTCCACATCAAAGTTCCTGAAAGCAAAGAAGGTCAATGTGCTCCAGGATTGGCCAGCCCAGTCAAAGGAAACATTATTGAGCATGTCTAGGGTAAGCTGAAAGAGGAGGCATTGAAGATGAATCCAAAGAATCTTGATGAACTATGGGAGTCCTGCAAGAACGCTTTGTTTGCCATTCCAGATGACTTTATTCATAAGTTATCTGAGTGATTGCAGAGATGTATGGATGCAGTCCTCCAAGCTCATGGGAGTCAAACACAATATAAATTTTTTTCCACTGCACCATGACTTTATATTCTGTACTATACAATATTTCTGTTAAGTGACAAGACTTTTGTCTAATCAAAGTTAGACCTTACTGTCCTAATTAAGTAATTAAAAATCAAGGCATGATCATATTTTATTTAGGTAAAATAAGTGTAATCTAGAGGCATTTGCCTTTCATATAAGTCACTTCTGATACCAAATGATCAACTAGAAGTCAAACTATTATTTGTTGTTCCTAAAAGTTGGATAGACGACAAGACTTGTGTCAGGTAGTGTAGTTCAGTATTTTCTAATGCATTATTAAAATACAAATTCATGCTTGTCAACATTAGTTAATGCACCATGAGGTAACATGAACTAACAGTGAACAGCTATATTTTCTTTATCTAATGTTAAGTCACATGAACAAATACTGTAATAAATGTATAGTTCACTGTTTGTTCATGTTAGTAAATGCATGAACTAATATAACCTTGTTGTAAAGTGTAACAGATTCATTAATACTGTATTCATTTAGTAAATATCAATATATACAGTCTTACACATACCTAATAATTATGAACTAAACCTAGATATTATTTGTTATAGTCTTAATCCTTGGTTATAAAACAAGGACAAGTTGATACATGAAGATTTACCCATTGTTCAACTTCCCTGTCCATTGATGTAATAGGAATTTTAAATGTGTCTGCTTATTCTGTTTCTAATAAAACATAATTCTAGACTTGAGCAAATTTCTCTCTTTCTTGGAAGCAAATAGAATGGTGAAACCTCCTGTGAATTGCTGATGAAGGCACATATTTTTTAAAGCTTTTCAAGAAATCTCAGCGGATGCATGTGAGGGAACACATGAGCGCTCAAATAGAAAACAGAAAGCACAAGAATGTTTTACAAAATACAGCCGAGGCGTGCAACCCTCTGTCCTGCATCGATGATTCACGAGGAATGCATAGGAGTGATTTATAAACAGCAGATTTTAATTCATGTTCCTGTACATTCATCTATAGTCCAGTAAGTAAAAGCCTATTTGTGACTTGTGTAAGAATATTTTGACGGTTAAACATATTATAATGAAATATGTAAAAAGTGTATAAGTGTGTAGTGAGGGGTTTTACAGCCTTAAAACATCTATAATTGTAAGATATAAAGCTGACTACTTTGCGGATTTTGCCTATTGCCTATTTTTAGAATGTAACTCCTGTGAATAACAAGGGACCACTCTATTACAATGAAGGAAAAACAAAGGCATACCCATCCCCGTAGATTCTTCCATCAAATAATAAGATTTTGAGAAGTATTTGAAAAAACTAAATAATAATAATTAATACACCAGTGAATAAATGAATAAATATATATATAATATATATATAATTTTTTTTTATAAATATGTAAATCCAGCAGTACATCCTTGATAAAGTCCGACGTGCACTGCTCACTGGAGCTCATGACAGTGTGTGTGTGTGTGTGTGTGTGTGTGTGTGTGTGTGTGTGTGTGCACGTGATGCGCGTTTTCAGCGGACGGATGGCTGTTCAGAAATGCTAGGTAAAACACGGTGTGGATGTGGATCGTTTTCGTTCTAAAGTGGCATTTTAAAACTCCGACATATTAGTGTAAACAGGGCATAAGTGTGGATTTTTTGTGAGCGGGGTTGCGATGGGGGCGGGGCGCAGGATCGGCGATGCCGGCTCAGCATCGTGTTGTCTATTGGTCATCGGCAATGGACGATGACATCATCTATCAGCCCAATCCTGTGGGATGCGACCTGTGTGCCTTGATTGATTGATTTTTCTGCTGCTACATAAGTTACTCTCCTGTATTTTTTAACTCACGCGTTACACCACGTCTTTCACATATTTTCAATTGCACGTGTAAGTAATATGAATCGTTCACATATCTTTTGCAAGTTTATTATCTGAATGTAAAACGCACGGTAAAGCTGCCAATAGAGAGACACGCACGCTCTGGGGAAGTGTGTGTGTGTTTACAGCAGTTTGACTGATAAATATGAATTTGTAGCTAAATCGTTAGCGGTGCCAAACAGCATTTCCCGTTGTTTACATCTTTGCTACAGCATACCGTTAAGGCTAGACACTGTACATGTCATGATCAATTTTAACAAATAAACTCACAGGCTACAGCTTCTGCTTGTTGGAGCTGCTCCTTCTTTGAGGAGATTTTAACTGAATCCAGCACTGACCTGGGAGAGATTCTGGAAGCTTTGTTTTGTCAAATCATGCTTGCTATGTATTTTATATTCTCTGGAACATAATTAATATTGAACTGTAAGCACTTCTGTCTTTGTGTCGTGTCATTTGGAACCACAAATACAGAAACAGAAGAAGCTCTGTGGAAATAGCAGCATTTGGATGGCATTTCAGCTTTCTCTGCTGTAACATTACAGCGCCTCTGGCCACGCCCTTAGCTGCGCAGTGTGTGTGCGCGGCAAAAGTATTTGTGATCTCACTGGCCCGGGAAGTATTTTTTTGTAGTCTCCAAAAGTCATTCATTATAGGCTTTGCTAAGCTAACTCCGTAAAAACCAAGGTCTCCCTTTTCATTGAACTTTGAGCGTCTTACATTTTAGAGATGTTGTTTATGTTCACACAGCTACATTACACATCTACTAAAGTTTAAAATATGATATCGTAGTGGACCACCCCTTAAAGTTAAATAAAAATTCATTTGGTCTTCAACAACTTTATTAAAAACACCAG
Organism: Danio aesculapii; assembly: GCF_903798145.1. Lineage (NCBI taxonomy): Eukaryota > Metazoa > Chordata > Actinopteri > Cypriniformes > Danionidae > Danio > Danio aesculapii. The sequence goes on from NC_079437.1 coordinate 38,575,390, forward strand.
AGTAGTGTTGCTCATTTGCTTTGCTGGTTAAAGTCCGATCTTCTTGTAGTGAGAATGTGGGCTCAATCACGACATGAAGTGCAAATTTGAGAAACAAAACCCCAGCATGCTTTCCCACTCCCACACCCACTCCCCAGGCTGACTGTGGGGGAGGCTGGAGAAATTCGTGACCGGCCTGTTCGTGTCACGGGGGAAGAGACGGAATCATTTCCACATTTGCTAATCGTATCGCTGATGATTGTCGAATCGTTTGAGTCATTGTAGCGTGTCATGCTAGGGATGTTGTTGGGCTCACAGGAAGCGAGAGCAGGGATGCTGCTAATCTGTTTTGTCAGCGTGTTTGCATGGTGCGACACAGACTGACGAGGACGAGGCAGGAAACACAAGCTGTCTCTCGCTGTGGAAAACTGCCAATAAATCCATCACGTGACCTGCTGGTTATAAAGCATTTGTGAAGGAGCCATTCATTGAACGGTGTAAACGCAAACCCCATTTGAAATATTAATGTCTCAGCTTTTGTTTGACTCCAAATCTGATCTGGGTGGCTCTGTTGCTTTTACAGTTTACATTAGCAGTTAGGTGTTAACTACTGACTTCCTGTGCATGTGTGTGTGTGTGTGTGTGGGAAGGTTTATTGCCATCCATTCTGCCTTCAAAGGCTGAGATGCTTTTGACATGCTCTCTGCAAGTGTTTCGGTCTCCTCCCCAGATTACTGTTGGTTTCCCAAAGAAATCTCTGACCCAGATTTGGCCCCTCGCTGCTCCAACTGCAAATGAAAAGAGACTCATTCTTTTCCATGACAATGTGTAAGCTATATGGCTCCCTGAGGAAAATTAAATCAGCGGAAAGCGATGTTATGGGATGTCAGTATGTAAATTTCAGACTTTAAGCATAACAAGATTTTCCTCTTAGCGGGAATGATTTGCTTGAATGAAACAAAACTACAGGAACACACTTTTCTTTAGGGCTGCACAATATATCATTTCAGCATCAATATTGCAATGTGATCATTCGCAGCAGTCGCATCGCAGAATGTGCAATGCTGAGTCTGCATTATAATCAATCATTTTCAACAATCTCACGGCAATTCGTAACTTTTTGATTTAGTGGCTATTTCTTATGAATTTGTACGGTCTAATTTAGTACGATTTGCTCATCACCCAATGACCTCCTTTTTAAAATTGTACGTCTTCGTACGACTGAACGAATTAGCCACTAAACTGACAAAACGTAAAATACTTACATTTTCTCGTGAGATCAGACTGTCATTTCGCAAGGGTTTTTTAGGCCTGTGATTGGATGAGGATTTTAAAAGCGTTCAGGCATGAGAAATTGTACCGTTGATATTATATAATATATTATTTAAATTATTAATGATTATTTTATTGAAATGTTTAAACAATGAAGACTATGCAGTATTATTTTACATTTGATTATTCAGTTACTTTGCTGCTTGTTCAAGCTACTTATTTAAAATGTGTTGAATCAACACAATTCAATAAAAAAAAAAAGTGTTTTGGGGACAACTTAATCGTTTTATGTTCAATCCACTTACATTTTTAAAAATGATTAAGCTAACTTGAATTTGTGTTGGGACAATGTGAGAGTATTGTGTGGAACCCGGCTTTTTTTTTTACAGTGTGAAGTTTGAACCGTTTTACAGTGTACAGTTGTTACAGTTAGACTTGGGGCTGGGCGATGCGATATGGCAAAAATGCAATCTCAATAATTATTTTCCATATTGAACGATAATGTATATATTTTGATACAAGTTGTTAATGCTTCCAGATTTAAAAGAGTACCCCAACAATAACTGAAGCCACAAAAATTAGAGGGCTATTAAAAGGCGTAAAATCTTTTTCGTGAATTTTTGGTGGCCGAAAATTCGATACATCTCTAATATGATGAATAGCCTTTATTTGTCACAACACTGTTACATGCCACGAAATTGGACCCCTTCGACCATACACTAACTTCACGCATTTTCGCATTTCAGGGGAAGTTAAGTTTATCGTGATTTGATATAAAAGTGTTTATCGACCTAGTTGTACTTCTTGGAAAAACAATAAAACACTGTTTATTTGATTGGTATCTTTTTATTTATTGAATATATGCTTGTGGATTTTTATTTTATTTTTATTTATTACATTTTATACAATGCAGTCCCCTACAGCAGTGCTTCCCAACCGTGTTCATGGAGACACGTCACCAACAGTACATATTTTGGTTGTCTCCCTTATCTGACACATTCATTTCAGGTTCTGGAGTCTCTTCTATCATTCTGATGAGTTGATTTAGGTGTGTTTGATTAGGAAGGGGTTGAAAATGTCTACTGTTGGTGTGCCTTCGGGAACAGGGTTGGGAAACCACATATAATTATCTCAAATCACTCTGAAATAAATTCTTTCCAAATAGTTTTTCTAGTGAAATTGTATCAGTATCGCAATATAAATATATATAAAACCAGTTTTTTTCCAATATTGTGCAGCTACACTTCTGTTACTGTAAAAAATTGTGTTTTGTTTTAGTTACTATTTTTAATTTTCAATGCATTTCGATTGCATTTTCAAATGGCAGCTATATCGTTTCTTGTTTGAGGATTTTCACTGTAAAAATGATTTGTTGGTTTGTTTCAAAAGTGAGTAAACCCATTTTAACTTTTAAGTTGACGTAATTTGAATATTTATGCACAAAGTTCATTTACTTTTTAAATTTAATTGTTTTGTGTTCAATCCTCATAAATTTGTAAAAACAATCAAGTTAACTTAAACGATTTGTGTTGGGAGAACATGAAGGAATTGTGGAACCCAGTATTTTTTACAGTGTACAAAACCTTTAAATATTAATACAATTAATATTTATGAACATGAACTTATACAAACTAAATGTACTTATACATGTGCATATATGATGGCATTTCATTTAGCTGAGAAAAGAGTCAAAACAATGGCACACATTCCTCTGTCACACACACAAAGAAAGAGATGATGCAAGAAAATGTGTTTCCAATGTCTGCTGAACTGTGATGCAATATTGTGTTATGATGGGGTTCGGATATCAATGTTCACACTTACTTAAATGAACCCCATTATCAGAGCAAACACACTTGTGCTGGCTGTAGTCAGATTTTTAAGATAAACTTGGAATGAAAATGGGCACCTTGCATAGTAGGGAAGCACGTTTCAGCATTTATATTGCAATGTGCGCATCCGCAATAGTCACATCGTCGGATCTGCTTGTTAAATCAGTATTATTATCGACCAGAATTTGAAAACAGTTTTTAAAACACTCATGACTTTTTTTTTGGTTTTTTTTGCAATGTTTAACCATAAAATTATCAAAACTTTTATTCTTTGTGTTTTTATCATTTAATTCAGTTTAAAAATATTTGGGCATAGGAAATTACATTTCTAACTTTAAGGAAGATAATTGCATGTGTATATGATGAAGACTATTTTACTTTAAATTTGTGTATCTAAAATTGCTAGACTTCCAGAAAATCATAAAGCACTGCATATTTTATTTTTACACTAATATTGCTCTAATGTTTTTCTCTAATGTTTGGGGTTGGTTTGTTATATTTTATGGAAATGTACTCCCTTACAAAATCATCCCAGTCTATCGAAAATGATGAATTCTTTCCAAATAGAGTATTTCCACTGGTGAAGTTATATTTTCAGTATCGCAATATATATCGTAGAAAAGTAAAATATCACAATGTCAGTTTTTTCAATATCGTGCAGCTCTATTGCATAGTTACCTGTTACTATAGCATACCACCCACAAAGATGTTTTTTTGTTGCAAATGTTCTAGATTTCAAACCTGTAGCTTTACCTTTTTGTTTGCTTTCAGAAGTGTTTTTTTTTATGCAAAATAGTGTGTCATTTCCTGTGGCAGTTGTGACATTTTCCAATGTCATTTCCATATACGTGACATCCGCTCTGAATCTTGAGACTGAGCTGTCACAGACTCCTATGGTAGATTGTTTAGGAGTGCTTCAGTCTCTGTCAGACTGAATAAACCCTCTGTGTGTTTGACTGCTGTGTTTCATTCATTCATTCAAAGAATCAACTCTAGTCTCTTATAAAGGAGAATTAAGCTCTTTCATATAGACATAAGATTAGGTCCATACATGATTCACTTGATAAAGCCGGATTCTTTTGATAAAGCCGGATTTTTTATACTGATCCTCTGAATTACATCTCTGATTGGTTGTTTTATGGATGTTATGGTGTCTTATAGAGAAGAGATTGTTAGACCGTTTAAATGGATAGTGTCGATACATTTCTATAGTATTATATAAATAAATTAGGGCTGGGGCAAAATTTCGGTATGAAGCTAAATAGTTTATTAAAATATGGCTTCTGAGCACGTGCCTTGGAAGCAATGCCAGTAAGCTTAGGGTGTAAGTTTGTCATATCCATGGAGGCATGCGACTTGCACGACGAGCACATGGTGTGCAAGCGGCGTACTCGTGAGACGTGCACATTTCCAGGTACCCCCTAGTTAAAAAACATCAGAACTTTCCAAATGTCACGAGCGCAACACGGATCATGCAAGTAGAACTAACCAATCTGCTTCACTTTGTATAGAATGTACACATTTCAGTAATAACTGCAGACAAATTATCTCAGACAAACACAGTGCATTCAAACACTGCAGCACTTTTTACTTTTCTCCATAAACTTGCATTGGAGCTGCAGCAATGGTTTATTCATTTGCCATCCTATCAAACGGTTGATAGTCACCTAGTTATGAAAGACCCATTGAAAATGGTGAAGGAAACCACCAGCTGTCACTTCAGGTCAAAATAAAAACACAGTCTGAATGAGTGCCGTATACAGCAGTGAGGAGTTGTAAAATAAGAAGGATGTAAGGATGTCGCCAGAGTGGCTTTTTGTTTTTTGTTCTTTCTTGTGACATCCCAGCCTGATCTGAAAGTTGTTTTTTTTAGCTTAGGGGGTAATGTAGTCATTCAACTTCACAATCTGTAATGTTGGAATATGTATCTGAACAATGATGGTTAGTTCTTTTACTTGAAAGCTCAGATTTGATCATCATAATTAGTTTTGTTGACAGAGTCTGAATGAATGTATCATCATTATTCACACCTTACAGATGTTGAGCTAACTTTACCATTGCACACACAACGTTGTAACATTTATTTAATCAAGTTTAAGAGTCTCTTTGACATTTTATGTTTATTTTATGATAAAGAGATCAGATATTTTGTTTAAATATTTTTATTCTTGGCTATTTAAACTATTTGCCTTAGTAATGTTGGTAAATTAAAATTAAGTGGTTAAATTAAAAAAAGTACTGATATTCCTAAATCTATTGTTAAAAAAATATTCATTAATCATTGATATCGAATGATGTGAAACATATCGTGATATTTTTTGCAATATCGCCCAGCCCTAATATAAATGCATAGTATATTCATTTTTGAAAATAGTTATAAGCATTCTGTACTATACTTTTCTTTAAATTACAGATAATTAATACTATTAGGCATTTTTCTTTATAGATATAATAAATGTTAACCAAACTAATATACTATGGTGCTAATTTGACTTTGTACAGTACAGTGAGTTTCCATGCTGAAGCTTCTTTTCTCTGAAACGTGACTGGATAATGGGTGGTGCATATTTCGCAAATATCAGGAGAATGGCCCGCAGCCAGGAGCATATTTCAGCACAGTGACCTTGTGTTTGAAACGCTGCTGTTGTTCTTGGGCAGTGGTCTCTCTCGGATGGAGTCTCTCAGTGTAGCACGTCCCGAATCAGCATATGGAAAGAGTAGATCCATTAAGATAATCTGTTGAAGATTACAGTCTGTTTAGAAAAGCTTGAGTCTGGGTCTTTTCCTGTTAGCAGCAAAAGGAGAAACGTGGCAGGATTGAAATCTCGATAATTGCAGTGACCTCCTTGGCACAAGCTCTCGCAGGAAAATATGAGCATGAGTGCCTGGCAAATGCCAGCTGTGCTTCAAAACCTCTTTGTGCGGAAGAATTCTGTTGATAATGTGGAGATAAAGTTACATTTACATTTATGCATTTGATTGCATTTAAAGTGCACATTTGATTAGTTCAAGCATTCCCTCGTAATCAAACCCAAGTCCTGCAAGCACCATGATTTTGAGTTGTGCAATATATAAAAACAAAATGCTTAGGATTGTTGATGATATTGAGTTTTTAATAGAAAGTGCTGATTTTTAGAATGACTTATCAATAGGGATGTAATGATTCACATGACTCACGATTTGATACGATTCATGATACTAGTCTCAAGATACGATTTAGTCAGAATTTTTTAAACAAAATTGTTAAAAACAAATTTAAGGTGAAGAGCCCTTTCATTTTTTTCATAAGTGCTGCACTTTTTTTGCAAAATAATATATTTCAATATATTTCATTCATATATGCCATCACTAAATTGCTATTTAAAAATAATATTAATAATAAAAAATAAAGAAGACTCATTAATATAAACAAACTAAAACTGTGACTGTGCTGAGATTTAACATTTTTAAAAAATATCCACATATCTATGTTTTCTGGCATAAGCTGAGGTCTTTGCACATTTACAATATCCCCTGCTGATGAAAAACTTCTTTCACTGGGGACTGAGATGGCTGGTGTGGAGAGGAAAGCCTTTCCTAAACAAGAGAGCAGCGTGTACAGAGGTGGTCAATAGGCCCTTCGGATCCAGGCAACTGGCCACTGGCATAAAAAAAACTGACAGGTGGTAATTTGTGTGTAACTTATCTTTATTTATTTATGATTTGGTTATGGTAAAATAAAGACCAATGCGGATCAGGTAGTTAAAACAGTAGGCTACAAATAGTTAATTCATTATGATTAATTATTCATGAATAATTAATTCACCGCCACCTATGACGATGATGCCATCTTCCATCGCGATGTTTGACATTAGACATCGTACGGTGACAAATTGGTTGACATCGCCCAACCCTAATGGTGTCTAAAAAAAGTGCAACGTTCAGTGTTTTACATTTTTACATTGAAAAGCAATGGAAATAGTAGCACGTCAGATTGGAAAAATGCATTCTGCGTGATGAGCCCTATCGCTGGTTAATGGAAACACACTGATTTTGCGTTATTTTTTATTAATTTTAAAAGAAAATGTTTAATGTTTTAATTACATTTGCACAAATATTGTTATTAAAACCAGGTACACAACATAAAGGCAGTTTTTTGCAAGTAAATACCATGTTTAAAGCTGTGTTTGGCAGTAACACATTCATGCTGGCTGATGAAATGGTTTTTGGCATTTAAAACTCTGTTTTTTGGTCTCAAAAACCAGCTTAGTGGGTACTAAATTGACCTCCAAACCTATCGTTTCTTCTGCCATCTTCTACCAGTGCTGATTATTCAATTGCATTGTATGTTTATACAAAGGCACAGCATTCTGCCAGTACTCTGAAATGATCTCATGGGCTCAAAGACTGTTAATCACGTTCTCCAAACACATTATCAGAGGTTGTCAGCTATGCAGTGCTGGCAAGAGCTGTTATCTTTTGTAAATGAGGGTATTTAACCACTGATTAATCATATCAAGAGTGCTTCTGGCCATTCTCCCAGATGGTGTTGGCACAAAGTTGCAGATTTCCTCATCCTGAGTCGTCATATCACCCATCATCGTCATCATTCACCCTCATTTGTCACAGATGATATCCTGCCTCATGTTTGGCCGTTGTTATATTAGATGTATTTTGGGGTTTAAGTAGAATTTGCCCAAAACTGATGACAGTGAGTGTTTCATATAGTTATATGACTTGAATGAACGAGTTAGTTCCAGCTCATAATTTGTTAATGATTCGAATGTTTAATTGAGAAATAGCTGTTTCTGAGACCCTCGTAGGCGATTAGATCCTGAGTGGGACACATTGTGGTTTCATATTAGCAATAGGTCATGGTGATTAATCATCCAACAACTGTTTAGTTGGCTCGGGATGTAGACAATGGAAGAAGTTATAGCAGATATGATTGCCGACGTTGTCTCGGTTATTAATTATTATTATATTGGTATTATATTGTTTTTTTTACCTGTCGTTCAGCATTTTAAGGAATCATAAGCGTGCTGTCCAATTGGTCTCTAGCTGTCGGCACAACATTCACTGTCTGTTTTTGAACTGCTACAGAATAAAAGACCTCACAAAAGATTCATTTTTCTTGAAGTGCCACTGTGAATAGTGGACATTGTGGTTTGTAGACAAGTGGGTTTCACTGTCTGTATAGCACAAGGCTTAATTGTGTTCCTAAAATTAGACTAGTATTTAGTAGGGATACTGGGAAAAGACAATACGGGATATTGCTGTTGGTATTGTGAAATTCAATGTTATTTTCTTGCGAAATAACATTTCCCTAGAGATTAGCTATTTTTATTAGTTTTTTTTAATAAATCATTTATGAAATGATCATACTAAAACCGGTAATAAAGGATTTTTTTCTGATCTAATTAACTGTTCTGATCTAAAAAAAAACTGTTAAAGTGCAAAGATCTAGACATTACCAGTGAATGAATAACAGATATAGCAGAATATAACAGAATAGCAGCTACTGGGTTGGCTGGTATAAAGATAGTAAGACCCCATGTGATTGGTCAGATTTGGATAAACAGTCAGTGGCGTTTGGGGCTGTGCGATTGATTTGAAATCGTATCGCGTTTTGGACATGCAGAATTTCTAAATCACCTTACAGCACAATTTTCCCACAGTATGCTATTTCACAAATCATAATGCAGCATGCCAAAACAGAGCGCGAGAACAGGAGACTGAATAACCTGCATATACAGGTAAGATGAGTTTAGCACAGGTGGACTTGATGCCAAAAAAGTCAACGTCTGTCCTATGTGACTAATTTACTTTCAATACTGGAAGGCTGATGTATGACCGGAGCAGGTAATTTGTATGTCAGTCATATATTGCGTCTAAAAGTGCGTGGAACGTGTGAGCGCGTCTCTTCCTTCAGCATTTTCAGCGTGCTTTGCGGTCACTCCTTTGGTGATTGATGACCATCAACCGTTTTCTCAGAAAAGACAAACTAATAAAGCATTCCTGCAGTTTCGATACAAGTTTTATGCATGGAAAAAATTAAAAAGGACCTGGTGTTCGGGTGTCTTGTGTTTGTTTCAAATAATTAGTCTACCGAAATGTGTATTTTTCCATTCAAAGTATGAAGCGGATCAATCAGTTCTTGTTACGTGACTCGCAATGCGGCATTCTGAAAAGCTAAATTGAAAGAAAACCGATTGTCTGAAAAAGAGATGTTTTCAGCCAGGTGCGCGTGGAATACACGCGTGTGCCGCTCTCAATATGTGTATGCAATTCACGCACCTCCATTGAAAATAATGGACTTGTGCGCAAAAGACGCATGGACATACACAAGTACATCTGGTATTAGGTCAAGCAGAATATCGGAGCCTTAAGTTTGATGGCGCATGCGCTCACACACACACACACACACACACACACACACACACACACACACACACACGCACACACACACACATATTTTGCCATAGGTCTGTTCTAGAGATGATTTGTTTACGGCTTTACTAGGTGATTTTTATTTAATTTTCGGTTTTAGAGACATGTTACAGGTCTTGCTGAAGATCTAATTGTTTTTCTTTTGAAAAATCAGAATCAGAATCAGAATCAGAAAGAGCTTTATTGCCAGGTATGTTCACACATACTAGGAATTTGTTTTCGTGACAGAGCTTCTACGGTGCAACAGCAATACAGAGACAGGACAAAAAACAGATAATAAATATATTTAAAAAAAATAAATAAATAAAAAAATAAAAAATTGAAGTAGTGAGTGCAAATATACAGATGGACAAGTGTATGTACATGTTTATTACTATATACAACGTTATATGTGCAGCTGTTATGTGCAAATTGGCATGTAAAGTGTGTTGTTAAATAAGTGTATATGTGTATTAAAGTGTATGGCAAGTAGTGATGTTGGTTCCACAATTATTATCATCAAGTGTTCATGAGATGGATTGCCTGAGGGAAGAAACTGTTTCTGTGTCGGGCTGTTCTGGTGCGCAGTGCTCTGTAGCGTCGACCAGAAGGTAAAAGTTCAAAGAGGCAGTGTGCTGGGTGTGAGGGGTCCAGAGTGATTTTGGCAGCCCTTCTGCTCGCTCTGGATAAGTACAGTTCTTGGGGAGTAGGAAGGGTTGTACCAGTGATTCGCTCAGCAGTCCGAACTATTCGATGTAGTCTTTGGAGGTCGTATTTAGTAGCTGAGCTAAACCAGACAGTTATTGATGTGCAGATGACTGATTCAATGATGGAGGTGTAGAACTGTTTCAGCAGCTCCTTTGGGAGGTTAAACTTCCTCAGCTGACGAAGAAAGTACAGCCTCTGTTGAGCTTTTTTGACAATGGAGTCAATGTGAGTGTCCCACTTCAGGTCCTGAGAGATGGTGGTGCCCAGGAACCTGAATGACTCCACTGCTGCCACAATGCTGTCCATGATGCTCAGTGGGGGGAGAGCAGGGGGGTTTCTCCTGAAGTCCACTATCATCTCCACTGTTTTGAGCGTGTTGAGCTCCAGGTTGTTGTGGCTACACCAGACAGCCAACTCCTTAACCTCCTGTCTGTAAGCAGACTCGTCACCGTCCTGAATGAGGCCGATAAGTGTGGTGTCGTCTGCAAACTTCAGGAGCTTCACAGAGGAGTCTTTTGATGTGCAGTCATTCGTGTACAGGGAGAAGAGCAGTGGGGAGAGGACACACCCCTGGGGGGCGCCAGTGCTGATTGTGCGGATACTAGATGAGAATTTTCCCAGCTTCACCAGCTGCTGCCTGTCCGTTAGGAAGCTGTTGATCCACTGACAGACAGAGGTGGGCACAGAGAGCTGAGTTAATTTGGGCAGGAGAAGTTTTGGGATGATAGTGTTAAACGCCGAGCTGAAGTCAACAAACAAGATCCTCACATAGGTCCCTGGTCTGTCTAGGTGTTGCAGAGCATAATGCAGTCCCATATTTACTGCATCATCCACAGACCTGTTAGGGCAGGTATGAGGGAGGCGGGGGGTGGTGGAGGTGTTAATGGTGGCGTGAAGAGCAGTTCAGAGTGGGTGTGGGGGGTTTTCTCAAACCGGCAGTAAAACTCATTCAGGTCGTTTGCAAGTCGTTCATTGTCTACAGTGCTGGGGGATGGTGTCTTGTAGTTTGTGATGTTTTTCAAACTTTTCCACACGGATGCTGAGTCGCTGGAAGAGAACTGACTCCTTAGTTTCTCAGAATAGTTCCTTTTTGCGACTCTGATCTCCTTTTCCAGTGTGTATTTGGCCTGCTTATACAAGGCCCTATCCCCATTCCTGTAAGCAACCTCCTTGGCCTGACGTAGCTGTCTGAGTTTTACAGTGAACCATGGTTTGTCATTGTTGTATGTGAGTTGAGTCCTGGTAGGAATGCACACGTCTTCACAGAAACTGATATAAGATGTTACAGTCTCTGTGAGCTCATCCAGATCGTTTGCAGCAGCTTCAAAAACACTCCAGTCAGTGAGGTCGAAACAGGCTTGTAGATCCCGCTCTGTTTCGTTAGTCCATCTTTTTACAGATCTTAATACAGGTTTGGCTGTTTTCAGTTTCTGCCTGTAGGTTGGAATGAGATGAATCAAACAATGGTCAGAGTGTCCCAAAGCTGCTCGTTGGACGGAGCGGTATGCATCCTTTATTGTGGTATAGCAGTGATCCAGAATATTGCTGTCTCTTGTGGGACATGTAACATGCTGTCTATATTTTGGCAGTTCACGGGACAGTTTTGCTTTGTTAAAATCCCCGAGAATGATTAAAGCAGAGTCCGGGTGTTGTTGCTCGAACACCGTGATCTGATCAGCTAGTTTCTGTATCGCCAGACTCGCGTGCGCGAGCGGGGGAATGTAAACACTGACGAGGATGAACGAGCAGAACTCGCGCGGGGAGTAAAAAGGCTTACAGTTAATAAACAGTGCTTCGAGATCTGGACAGCACATCTTCTTTAAAACTGTTACATCTGTACACCACCTTTCATTGATGTAAAAGCACGTCCCGCCACCGCGCGATTTCCGCGTTGATTCTTCGTCGCGATCCGCTCTGAACAGCTGATAGCCCGGTAGGTGAAGCGCGTTGTCCGGTATGGTGTCGTTCAGCCAGGTTTCCGTGAAACACAGAGCAGCTGAATGCAGAAAATCCCTGTTTGTCTGAGAGAGCAGAATGAGTTCGTCTATTTTGTTGGGTAGAGAGCGGAGATTTGCTAGATGGATGCTAGGCAACGCGGTCCGAAATCCGCGCTGTCTGAGTTTCACCAGCGCGCCTGCACGCTTTCCTCGTCTGCGCGCTTGGAAGCGTTTGAGTAGCACCGCGGCTCCGCCGACTACAATGTCCAACAGAACATCAGAAAAATCCAGGTATGGAAAAATATTCGGTGGTGTATGTGCCCGAATGTCCAACAATTCGTCTCTGGTGAAACTAATTGTAGGAAAATGACTCGAGACAGGACAAACTAACAAAAACACAAACACTACTGCAGAGTACGACACGGAGGCTGCCATCGTCATCGGCGCCATCTTGGGGTATTTATGTTACAGATCCACACTGTTTCAGATCCACACTGTGAACAAAGACGCAGTCTGTCTGTGACAAAGTCATGATTGAAATCAGAATCGCAATATTGTTCAAGAAATCGTGATCGGGTTTATTTGCCCATATCGCACAGCCCTAGTGCCGATAACCTTGTAGGCAGTATGCTGACATTTAACTCCATTGCACTTTAGGCATCTGGAGATCAGTCCATAATATTCATTTAGGTACATTTTTGCTTACTACTCAAGTAGTTACTACATTTGAACTTTCATTTACTACACGGCTGTTAGGAAAGCACATTCTATATAGTATGAATGTGAATAGTATTATTAGTATGTAGATATTAGATATGTAGATAAGTAGATATGTACTACTAAATCCACCATTTGTAATTATCACATGACCTACATGCATCATTTGCATTGCTTCACATAAATTCTCCTGCATGGCATCATGAGATAGCAGAGCATCCATTAGATACGCACTTCAAAATCTCACCAGAAGTAGTAGGTCATCAGATTACTTCTTACTTACTGTTTTTTGAAGACTATGAGTTTGGACAAACTATTCAGCTTGCATACTGTTTTTAATGTACTATATAATAGAGATGTATGTGATTTTTGGACACAACCCTAGTGTTTAGCATTTACCCGCAGATACTGGATTGTTGTGTTTTTTGGGAAGTGATCTCCCCCATGTTTCACTGTCACACTGTAATGGAAGTCAGGAATGAGCTGACTTTTTTAAATTGAATGCAGAAGTACTTCATTTAAACTTGGCTTAAGGGCAGTCTTGCTTTTTAAAACCATTTCACTGAAGGATGTGCAAAAAAATACATAAAAAGCGAATAACGGGAGATATTTTTAGCTTGCTGCTAGAGCTGCACGATTCTGGCTAATGTGAGAATCGCGAATTTATTTAATTTTTTCCTAAATTCAAGATTGCGAGCTCTATCAAGCTCTACTTGCTGCAATTGAAAGATATCTGCCAGCTGGTCAGGTATCATGACTGATGCTCTGTTTCTAGGCCAGATTGACTACTTAGAAAGCATGTGCAAACTGAAGTAACCCAATTAGCAATTATGTTGAGTAAGCAAGATCTATGGAACATACTTGCTCTTGTTCTAAATAATTGGAATATTGTGATATTATTTGGGTAGACTTTTTTATCAGTTTAATGCAATGTGCTGGCTATTGTGAAGCACCACATCCTGCTAGAAACTCTTGACCTTGACAAAGTGGCTGACTGACTGACATGTATAATGAATAGCCCGTGTTGGTTTGGAGCTAAAGTTAATGGTGCCACGATAATAGACGAGTGTGCTATGTGATAGCTCATTCAAATGATGGGACAGAAAAACATTGACGGAAGTTATGAAGAGAGTTTAGAGTAAAAACATGTTATTAGATGTGGTATGTTCACATATTTGTGGCTGCATTGACTAAGTCATGGTTTACTGAGAAGCTCTGCTAGCTATGCTATGCTAAAAAGCATTTTTTGCAGAACTTTTATCTTCAGTTTCATTATCGGCAATTAAATCGCCTACAATATTAAATGTGATATTGCAGCTCTGTGTAGTAAAAGCATGTTGTGCTGGAGATTTACTACTGATCACTGAACTGACTTTACTGACAAAATGTGCATGACTGTTGTCTTCGATTAATTGTGCAGCCCTTGTTTATATTAATAATTGGAAAAATATGTTGGAGCAGGGAAAGCTATCTTCATTATCCATTGTCATTATCTGTTTATCAATTGCTTCATTATCATAGACATTCCTATAATCGTTGTGGACTTCTTTTTTATCTACTTTAAATGAAAAATTTCTTTCGGCTTAAGGCTGATTTATACTTCTGTGTCGAGTGATTGCCATGACCCACAGCCCATGCCTTGCACGTAGCCATGCATTTATACTTCTGCGTGCTGTTTGTGTTGCTCTGCAATAAAACTTTTGAAAAACTAGCTAGAAGTAGGTCTTTGCGGGCGTTTTGTTTTTTCTGAACACTACCTTAATGTACAAGTGAGTCAAACTCGCTCATTCAGAGGTAGGAACCGGCGGATGTGCAACAAATTTAATCATAAGGTAAACACAAAACTTGCTATTACGTATTATGCTATTAATGCTAAAACATAGACTATAGGTGAAATTATTATACAGAAGCATATGATCCTTCCTTGAACTTGAACCACGTTATATTAATTGTTTTCTAGTTTTGTCTAAGATTTTAGTCCTTTAGAACAGGTCTGAATATTATGTATTGAACATTTGCAGCATTTCAGACACATTGCTGTATGCTTTGTCACACTTACCAAAAACTAGTGGTTACTTACTAACTGTAATTAGCTTTGTTTCCATCCAAGTGGTGAATAAAAAAATAACAAAAACAGGAATATCATAAATCTATAATAACATTAAATTAAATTTATATTTAAAAAATAATTATTTATATAAATATATAAAAATATAAAAAACTTATAAAAAGTTGCTGGAAACAGAAAACCCCTGTATGTTTTTTTTGCCTATGTTAAATTTATATGTCTTTTGCCTCAGTGTGCGCACATCCCGACACAGACACACAAAAACAAACACAGTCTTATTATCTTGCATTCAGAGGTAGAAGCCTAATATTTGGGTAATCTAACTTGTGAGTCAGTTCTGGGAGATCATTTAATCAAACAGACGTTGGCTCAGGTTTTCCAGAAGGACTAAATAACATTTCAGATGCTGTGCTAGATTGTACAGTTATTAGGAGCCATGATCTGTTGAGCCAAAGTCATGAGTTTTTGTGTGCATTGCAATTTCTTAAAATTTATTTTATTTCCTTTGTCATACTTTAATTTAGTGTACAATTCTCACTATTAACAAACCATTAACTATTTTAGCTTTATTAAATGCCTAATTTGCTGCTTTTAATACATTTTAAGGTAGTAGCAAGCTTGAATTTATTGCATGAGCTTGCGTTTCCAGTTTGTCACATTCGCTTGCGTATGTATTGGAGGTCTATGGGGCAAAAAGTGCAGCGTGACCACAGCTTTACTAGGCTTTCTAGAAACATCCGTGAAGGTGTGTTGAGGCAAGTTGGAGCTGAAATCTGCAGGCCACTGACATTCCAGGATTGAGTTTGTGCACCCATGCTCTCTACTCTACACTGTAAAATATTTGACTTTAAATGTACTGTAATTTACTGGCTAATAATTGCATTAATTTCACAGTAAGGTATTGTATGTAAATTCACAGTAAATTACTGTGAGGTACTTCATAATAACAATAATTTTGTAAATATTTCTAAATATAAAAAAATGCCTGTACTAGCATAGATGTTAATGTATATTAATTTCTATGTTGAATAAAATATTAAATGTGTTTGAATTCCTATAACTAATGTGCAAAAGATATAGCCATTTTTACAGTAATTTGCTGTAATCATGATGCCAGCCTTAATTTCACAATAAAATTCTTAATACATAAAATTTAACAGTTAAATCCTGTAAAGTGACACTAATTTACTGTGAAATTTACGTTGTGTGATCCTGGGAATTTATTACCGTGTATACATGCGTTTATTTAATATCATTGTTGCAGGGTTTTGTGTTGTAAAAGATAACCCGATATTAATTGAATCTAATCCTAATGGATAACATAAGATTCGACATGATATTTGATGTGCGTCCTGGTGTTTGTATTAGTGTGTGTGGATTAGCCTGGTTAATTAGGTTAACTAGGTAAGTTGGGGTAATTGGGCAAATTATTTTATAATGATGGTTTGTTCTGTAGAGAATCATAACAAAATTGCTTAAAGGGGCTAATGTTATTGACCTTAAAATGTTTTTTTTTTAAATTAAAAACTGCTTTTATTCTAGCCGAAATAAAATAAATAAGCCTTTCTCCAGAAGAAAAAAAATTATAGGAAATACTGTGAATGTTTCCTTGTTCTGTTAAACATCATTTGGCAAATATAAAAAAGTGATATACTCTATACATGTTTTTTTTATAATAACTTTGTTGCCGGTTTTGTGTTGTCTAAAATATCATGTTATTAATCCAATCTAATGGGTGAATTATTCCAATGGGTAAGAGCAATTCCTTGTAAATGTCAATATTGCTATAAAAAAAAAAGTTTTCGCCAAAATATCCAAATCGTTTCTGCATTTTTTTGTGCAAGCAAGTATTTTACAGTACTCAAAACTGTCTCTGTCAATGTTTTTAAACTATTATATTTTATTTTCCAAAGTCACACAAGTGGCAATTAATTTCACATCCGTCACATCCATAACAACACTTTTTCCTTATAAATGCAAAAATATGAAATAAAATAAAATCAATCATGTTTGTTCAATAGAGCCAACTCTTATCCTTTTGATTAGCATTGTTTCTTTTGGGTTGTGCACTTTAATTCACAGAATTACCACTATTATTACTATTAAGTATGTTGTTTACTGTAAACTCACATACTTTTTTGTTCACAAACAGTGATATGTTTTTTTTTCATTTAAAATATAAAAAGTATTTACAGATTGATATTTTCTGATCCCATAACTCTTGTGCTTAGTTGTTTTGAAAAATATAAACAGATGTTTCAATATAAAGTTAACATATACTTTCTCTGTGAATTTATGTTTTGAGATTTTACTGCAAATGTCGAGTCCATAACGCTGGAATTGCTCATAACAAAAGATTAGCCATGATATTTTATGTGCATCCTGGTGTTTGTTTATATGTGTGTGTGCATAAAAGTATGTAGATGGAAACATAGCTATTATAGCAGTCAAGTAAAATGGAAACTCTTCTGTCTGTTTACCGACAGACTGACACGTCTGTGCGCTATGACCCAAAAATTAGCTAGAATCGTCTCAGCCTAATAAGCCCAAGGAATTACCTTGAGACGAACAATCAGGCTTTGTGTTTTGAAGTAAATGCGCTGCAGCTCTGATGACCTTTTAGCATTACAAACTGTGCTTTTAAGGCCAGCTCGCTTTTCTAGTCTGCCTCGCTGGGCCCTTTTCAACAGACGCAACGGTTTTCCTGTGATCGCAAACTGGGCGCTTGACGGACGACTTGGCCAAGGTTGAAAGGCAAATGGAAACTGTGATTTGGGAGATTGGAAATGCGAAGAAGGGTTCATTGAGTGTGCACAGATTGACTGACTGTATATCAGGCCAGACCTATCTTGACAGATTACCCCGGTAATCGGGCAGGCCTAGAATTGGGTCGGTTTTTGAGGAAATTGAGTGCAGATGATCTTAAAGTGGTTAATCCTTGCGTGGTTGTCACAACAAGACTGTCAGAGTGAAGTGTGCATCTTAACCCAGAATAGCTCTGACCTCATTATACACAAAACTTCCCCTGCAGGTTGTCACGTGAGTTGCAGCAGGAGACTCTGCATTGAGCGACCCACGCGCTGTTTTTGATCCTTATAAAAGGAGCACTTTTTTGATGCGTGTTTGATTTGTTTGTCATATTCTGAGAGAGTCGTACAACTTTGATAGGGAGCTGAAGACAAGACAAACTTGTTGGATTGAACAAATTGTGGCATTTATATGTTTATTTATTTTTTTGATAATGATATTAGGGCTGGGCGATATTGCAAAAAAAATCATGTTTCATATCATTCAATATCAATAATTATTAAATATTTTTTACAATACATTTAGAAATATTAGCATTTCTTTAACCACTTTATTTCAATTTACCAACATTACTAAGGCAACAAGTTTTGATAGTCAAAAAATATATATTTAAACAAAACATCTGATCTCTTTATAATAAAATAATCATAAGTGTTAAAGAGGTTCTTAAACTTGATAAATAAAATGTTACAAAGTGTGTGAAATGGTAAAGCATAAATACTGAACAATCAAAGCAAACTTTAAGTTGTGAATAATAATGATACAGTAAACCTCAAACTTTGTCAACAACACAAATCACAATAATCAAACCTGAGCTTTCACGTAAAGGATTCAGCCATCATTATTTAAATACATACTGCACCATTACAAATTGTGAAGTTGGATGTCTATATTACCCCCATGCTAAAAAAAAATCTTTCAGATGGGGAGCTAGTGGCTGGGATCAACAAGAAAAGAAACCAAAAAGCCACTTTGGTGACATCCTTACATCTTTTTTTAATTTTAATTTACAATCTCCTTACTGCTGCTATACGGCACTCATTTTTGCATGTGTTGTTATTCTGACCTGAAGTAACAAGCACATGGATTCCTTGACCTTTACAATGGACTTTGCGCTTATGCTCCCTGCGTCTCTCGTAATTAAGTGATCATCAACCATTTTCTCAGAGAATGACAAATGAACAAGCCATTGCTGCAGCTCTGATACAAGTTTATAGAGAAAAGTAAAAAGCGCAGTGACTCGTGACCCCCAATATCTTCTGAGGTGGTTATAAATATATAAAGCTTGCACACAACGGCTCACAAATACCAATAGGCCCAAACCTATTCGTTGTTTAATTTTGAATAAACGCCACTCGGAGACCATCCTCCATGTTTAGTTGTGGCCTGAATTTATTTTTTATAACGTGAGTTTTGTAAAGTTTAACCTGGTGCCAAAAAATCAATCTGCTGCATCTGACACACTTTCTGTGTCTTTAATATAACGTAATCATGCCAGGGGTCGCAAAAAAATCAAAAGGCTGATGGCTTTTTATTTGCTTTTTAATGTAACTATTATTTTTTTTCTTCTGTCGGTTAATACTACTAGTTTAATACAATTAATTTGATATTTGGAAATCACCAAGCGACCCACTTTGGGAACCACTGGTGTAAATCATATGCTGGATAAGTTGGTGGTTCATTCCCCTGTGGTGACCCCTGATGAAGAAAGGGACTAGGCCAACGAAAATGAATGAACTGTGGAGGATTCCTTGCTCTGTTAAACATCATTTGGGAAATGTTTGAAAAGCAAAAAAAAAAAAAAAAAATCACTGGAGGGCTAATAATTTCGACTTCAACTATAAATTTAGAATGTTTCACATTCAACATAATAATAATAAAAAAATAATAATGATAATAATAATTCTTTACATTTCTATAGAGCTTTTCTAGACACTCAAAGCGCTTTACACAATGGGGGAATCTCCTCATCCACCACCAGTGTGCAGCATCCACCTGGATGACGCGATGACAGCCATATTGCGCCAGACCGCACACCACACACCAGCTAATTGGTGGAAAGGAGACCGAGTGATTAAGCCAATTATGATACGGGGATGGTTAGAAGGCCATGATGGACAGAGGCCAGTGGCCAAATTTGGCCAAATTAAACCCCTACTCTTTTTTTGAAGAACATCCTGGGATTTTTCACAACCACAGAAAGTCGGGACCTCGGTTTAACGTCTCATCTGAAGGACGGCACTCACTGAGCAGTATAGAGTCCCTTTCGCTATACGGGGGTGTTGGGGCCCATACAGACCGCAGATTGAGCGCCCCCCTGCTGGCCTCACTAATACCACTTCCTGCAGCAACCTAGCTTTCCCATATGGTCTCTCATCCAGGTACTGACCAGGCGCAGCCCTGCTTAGCTTCAGTGGGCTGAAGTTTTGAATTAGTCACCTTAAAGGTATAACTAAACATTATTGAGCTAACATTCTTTTTATTAACCATCTGCTTAATATATTATTTCAAGTGTATTACGGAAGTGAGTTGAGTTGGTTAAGCGTAAAAATGTCATGGAAATTCATATGTTAAAAACACTTTGCAGAAAAAAGATTTTGTCCGTCTTGTATGTTGTAATATTGTACAGAATTTACTCCATTATATCTGCATATTCTAAAATAATTAAAAAATTAGACTACCATTTGGGAAGCAGCTATAGTCTTGTCTTAACAGTAACTTCCAAAAGCCCAAGTGAAACGAAGGCAGTTACCGCTCTTTGACTTGATTTTGTTTTGCTCGAATTAAGTTACGATTCTCTGTTCAGCTCTGCATCTATATGAAGTTACTCTAAGCAGCCTGGACTTACAATATTCTGCCTTTGCTTGACTGTCATACTATCATAAATAGGCTAACAATCTGATAAATATAAAACACTGCAAATAAGCAAATATAATAAATTGCGAGCAAAAAATATCTTGAATAATTTCAGTAGGTTTTTCTTCATAATTCATATTTTTCACTCTGTGCAGTCAGGGGATATTGACTAGCAGCACTAAGTTAGTTGACTGGAATGTCCTGACAGTGTTAGCATAGTTGTAGCATGATCACACATAAAATCAGCACAGTTTGCAGTTAAAATCATTCTTGTAACCCAATAAATGCAGTTAATGTCGACCGAGATGTTTAATCCACAAGAATGATCATTATTCCAACCTGTTGGCGTTCACATCAGTCTAGTCGTTCTTTAGGCTAGGCTGGGTTATTTTTTGTAAATGAATCATTTTTTTAATGAATTGCGAGAATTTCTTAAGCTCAAGATTTTATTATGTAGATAAATGTCATTATTAAAACATGTAATTGCCAATTTCCCAATGTCCTATTGTAAAAAAATAAATGAGTGAATATAGAAGAAAACCCAGTCCAGGAGACTCGAAACAAGCAGAATTCCTTTATTGAGACGTGTTGGTTAATCTGCAGTCATACAGCGTCTTCAAGAAGTCCATGTGTCTGCAAGAGCCTATTGGAGGTCTGCAGTCTACGAGTTTTATCACAAGTCTGAATTAAGACCAAGCTGTTCTGTCTATAATGTGTTAGGAGGTGGGGAGATGGCTAAACAAAGCATGCAAATTCAGTTTTGGAGTCATCAGGGTAAATTGGCATATAGGTGTAGAAACCGGCCCAGCTACTAACCACACAAGTTAATCAACAAAATGGTTTCTGTAGCATGAAAGCATGACCCGCGAATTATGTTATGGAGACAGAAACCGCCTGAGCAGTTGACCGAAAAGAGAAAACAAGTTACACAGCTGTGCTGTGAAACTGACACTTTGCATTACTTTGGAATCTAAATTTATATTCCCACATTACCTAGAACTTATTTGTCTGTTTTTATTTGACAAAACAAGTCTTTTTTTCTCAATTCAACACTCTAAAGAGTTCAGGTCTTTTGCCTTTGTAGGGCAGAATAGAATTTGTTTTTCTTGTGTAGAAAATGCTCCGTGATTTATGAATTTATAGATGTTTGGACTCAAAGACTTAACTCAAAGTAAGTAAAAACATTTATTGCAGTGCAGCATATAAGAAAGGTATTGGGTAGTGGATTTTCTAAAGTATTGCTCTTTTTTTTAAAGTATATATTCAGTGTTTCATCACCAATCTACAATGTCTCACATTCTCTTCTCATCTCTACTTTCACAGTCGCTCCTGCTTCTTGGCGGTGTTGCTCTGGCATGCTTGGCTCTAGACCTTCTCTTCCTCCTCATCTACTCCTGCTGGTTGTGCTGCCGCCGGAAGAAGAGCGATGAGCAGCCGAATGCAGACTGTTGCTGCACTGCCTGGTGCGTCATCATCGCCACCCTCGTCTGCAGGTCAGTCTGACTACACTTTTATTCACATCAGCGTCTCATTCAGAGATATATGGCTACACATGCGCTCCATGCTCATGCTTTAGTAAAATGTTTCCTAGCTGAAAAAAAAATTGTACAGTTACCCGAAGGGCTGCAGGGTTTAAATTCTGGAAGGGAAGTCATTTCTGTGCTGATATATGGTTCTATCCTTTGGCTAAGTTCCTGCTAGCTGCAGGTGTGGGTTTAATTCTACGTTTAGCCGCAAGACTATTAATGGCTTCAAGGGTTATCTAGAAGGATATGTCCACTGCATGAAAATGAAAGTGTGTCATGCCAGGAACTTATTTTAAAGCAGTATGTAAACATTTCTGGCCAATCCGTTTAAAATGACGTGCTGTTTGTGTTGTCATTGTGGTTTTGCTCTATTTGGCTGACTTAAAGTTATGGTGGCCAAGAGAGTTCAACACGCTTCAACGTAAGAAAACACATGCAAATAAATAAATCTAAAATCATAAGCAAGGTTTGACAGCACGCATGTTGCAAATTCTCACCAGCAATCAGAAATGGAAAACACGCTGCAATTCCTAACAACACATGCAAAAAAAAGTTAACTGAAGTAAGCTATGTTGTCCTTTCCATCATAACCCTACTAAAAATGTATATTTTTAATATTATTTTTATCTGTAATTTATTTTGATCTCCATTTAAAAAAATTAAGGATGTATTATGAATTTATTTTCATTCATTTTTAAATAATGGTTGAGGATATTAAGATAAGCTCTTAACTCTTTTATATAATAACATTTCACAGTTAATCATCAGTTCATTTAGGCTAATAAGAGGCAAAGGAAATGTGTAATCAGGGCATTAAAATAAAAACTCACCTTTCAGGTCACCTTCAAATTCACTGTCCAATAGTCACTGCACAATATGCAAATCCCAGTTGTGTCCATTGCTTTTTATCAGTTCATTTCCTTGAAACATTTCCATTGTGGTCTGTGCTATTTGCATGTATTGTGATGTTTTTTTTACTTTATTTGTGTTTGCATTGCAACACATTTGCTGTCTAAACGATGAAGATGTTTTCTTTATTTGTTGTTTTTTTTCTATTTTCATGTGTTATGTTGCAACGCGTTGAGCTCTCTTGGACACCATAGATAATTTACCCCAAACTGAAAATTCGGACATCATTTACTAACCCTTCACTAGTTACAAACCTGTTTGACTTTCTTTCTTCAGTTGAACACAAAAGCAGATATTTTGAAGAAAGCTGAAAACCTGTGATCATTGACTTTCACTGTATTTTATTTTTTATTTTTTGTACTATGGAAGTCAATGGTTATAGATTTTTAATATTTTTCAAAATATTGTCTTTTGAGTTCAACAGAAGAAAGAAACTCAGAAAGGTTTGGAAACACCTGAGGGTGAGTAAATAGTGAGTCAGTTTTCATTTTTAGATGAACTAACCCTTTAATACAACTTAAATGGGCAATTTACCCCCCAAAATTTAAACTCTGTCATGATCAGGATTGGGTGTAACTCGTTCCACAGTATTGCGTTATTCTTTTCTAATTACATTTTTGGGGAACGCAGTAATGTAACGAATTACATTTTAAGCTTGTGTAATTTGATTACAGTTACTAAAGTCAATGTAATTGCATTACTTATGTTACAAATATAGTTTTTAGAAGAAAAAATGCTTCTTTTAAGTCACATTTTCTGCTGCAACATAAGTTAACGAGCATGTGCTGTTAAATAGCAAGAGAACATGAGCTGAAATGGTTGCTAAAAGGAATGGTTGCTTCTTTAAGTGAAAATACAGGCATTACTTTAATTTCTTTGAGCGTAAAAACAAAAATATTACTGTGAAATGCAGTCTATGTCCAGTCTCTAAAGAACTTTCGACTGCTTTTAACTTGACCAGCAACTTGTTTAAGCACTTGAACAGAAAGCATTCTACGACAGCACTTGGTGGCCCAACTTCACCTAAACAGGCTAAATTGAATTTTTGTGCAGGATTAGGAGTAAAGGTATCTTCTGAATGTGAATGTCTTTTTCGAGGGGTGGCATTTTCCAGGCGCACTAGTTGAAAACTGCGAGTCACATGACAATAACTGACCGATCAGCTTAATGTTTTGTATGGGATATACACATTTCAACAGACTAATTACCTCAGACACACACAGAACACCCAAACACTGCAGTATTTTTGCATACTTTGGATGTCAATGGTTACAGGTATCCAGTTTTCTTCATGTCTTCTTTTGTGTTAAAAAAAAGACAGCTTTGCAACAAGTAAATAATGAGAGAATTTTAAGTTTTGGCTAAATTATCTGTGTAAGTCTTGTGAATATATCAAGCTGCAGTGATCAACCTATTGTAATGTATTTCAGTGAAATATTAAATTACTGAAATAGTTGCAGTTTATTTAGTTTTTTAAAATAGTTTATTTTGTATTTTTCAAAAAGTAAAGTAATTAGTAATCTGATTACTTTTTACATGAAGTAATTAGTAATGTAATCAGATTACAATTTTCCAGTAGTAGTCAGTAATTTGTAATCCATTACTTTTTTAAAGTAACTTATCCAACACTGGTCATGATTTTCACAATTTGTTCCAAACCTGTATTGCTGTTTTATCTTCTGGTGGAACAAAAATGGATATTTTTATATCCATTTATCCATCCTTTATAGGTCTTGTAAAATATTGTTGTTTTCGATACACTGGACTTTCTTTGTAAGGAGAAACACACGCTGACTCATTTCTCAATAGATTAAATCCATTCATTATTAATTGACAGAGCTGCAATTTTTTGAACATTAACCACGATTGATCTTTTATGTCAACATAATTAAGCAAGTCTTACGGGTTTGCAATGAAACTAATTGATTAATTAAGCTGATTAATTGATGACTTGATGTAATTAATGTTTTTGGAAGTGAACTATTTCTTTAGGAGAGTGATGCAAACAGACTTTTGTTGATCAGTCCATCTGGAACAGAAGGTAAAAGGTTGATACGATGAGTGCTGTTGAGAAAGAACTAATCTCTGGATTTACCAATGTTTGCGACAGGTTAATGCGATCAGAGTTTTAGTAGGAAGTGAACTGGTTAAGATGCCCATGAGTAGGGCCAGACGGAATCTGCGGATGTTTTTTGCTATTTCTGCGGAGAATTTTGGTAAAATGCTGCGGATTTCTATGGAATTATTACCTTAATATATAAAATAAAAAATAATATATTTTAAACTTTTTATTTAATTTTTACAATGCAAATCCAATTAGATTCACTTTATTTGTTAAACAAAGCAAGTCTCTCATATAATATATCTAAAAGACAGAAAACATTACTGTACAAACTGCATTGTACATAAATCAGATGAACATTTTCACATTAGTCAATAATATTACTGTAATTAATTAAAAAACTGAATAAATATAGATTTACACACATTTACACAAGTAAAGAAACAGAATTAATGATGGGCTAAACATCTGTGGAAATCTGCGGAATTCTGCGCGCACAGATTCCATGTGGGCCTACCCATGAGCCATCAAATGTGTCAGCAGGTAGCTTTATTAGCGATACTCTTGAAAGATCAATGCTTATCATGTTGTACCTGGTTAGACTTATTTAGCTTTAGTGAATGGCTTATTTGATTGATTGCTTTTTTATGTATAGGCATGGGTCAGTGTAAGATTCTGACGGTATGATAACCTTGGTTATAAATATCACAGTTTTACAGTTTCACGGTATTGTGATTACTGCTCTAAAATAAGTTCTTTTAAAATGTCTGGGTAAAAAAAGAACACATTTTTCCGCATTGAACACAAAATGTTTTATTTTAAGAAACATTTAAAATATTTTGGCTTTTTTATTGTAAACATGTCAGGTTTAACAATTGAAATAAATCACTGACTATCTTTATTAGTTTCAAAAACACAGGTTCCATAACAACTTGAAAAGACATCTTTGAATATCTTTCTTTCGATATAAAGCGTGCACTATAGCATGCTTGGATGTTGGTGTATGTGACTTGTGGAATCGTGGGCTGACCAGGAGCTTTTGATTTGGAGGGTCCTTTTGCTATAGATACTGTTGCCCCTAAAAACTTGAAAAAGAAATAAAAAATACATTAAAAAATATTACAAATACCTTAGGAATGGTATAACAGAAAATATTTACGGTTTCAAAACCTTGACTTTTCCAAACCGCTGTAAACCTTGAAACTGGTTATCGTCTCATGCCTATGTGTGTGTTTCCTGGGTTCATCTGGACAGGTTATATTGTGCACTTCAATTTTGCCAATAAAAAAATGCATCTTCATTTTTTAAAATGTACATTATTATCTTTATAATATTTTATCTTATTATTATTTGTATTTTATATCTCTTCCAAATCCAATACCAGTTAAATTTCAAAATGATAATCAAATATCAATTCATTACCTCACATAGTTGTAGCATTTAAACCAACTCAGCTTTCAATCTTTTATATCATTTTAAATAATTGTTTTGAGCAAAATGTAAATAAAATTAGATCTGTTGATGTTTTTCTTATAGTAATCTTATTTAAATCTGTTTTCCTTGTTGTCAGGCTATTAAACGTATGTCAGTTTCTCTGGTGCAGCTTTGATGGTTTGTTCTTTGTTGTTTAGTGACGTTGTGAAGGTCGTTTGGAGGTCATTCAAAATGTTGTGCAGTGCACTTGGTTTAAAGAAGAATTGAAATTTAATGCAAATTAAGACAAATGACCATTTGACTGTTTGAGAAACCGTTGCAAGTCCTTCCACACACAAGTGTTTGATTGCTTGGATTAATCACAGGATGTCTATTGATCAGTCTGTGAAATTTGCTGAGGTTAAACATTGACCATTTCATTAGCTATTCATTAGGATATTGTGTCTCTACATGAAAAGTGCTGAGCTCTAGAGAAAAAAAAAAAGGCAGGTTTGTGCATGCGAAAGCTATTACTTTATACTGCATCCTTCTGGTGCTGTTGCTATAATGAATGCAGCCACAAATAGTGTTTCTGCCGTCCTTCACTCAGTCTACTAAATCAAGCATAGTGCTGTTTTTCTTTTCTTTTTTTAAAGCGCATTATAATCCATTAAAGCGTCAAGATGTTTCTCTGAGTGAATGCGATTGCAAATCACTAGACGCTTTCATAAACAAACCGATTGCATTAGTAATGCTTGCTTTTGTTAAGATGATGTTTAAATACGAAGTGGACGCACTGTCAATGAAAAGAATTTGGTGGGAAAGTTGAGGCTCGGCTATTGTCCTGTCCGACATCCTGTCTCAAATAAACTCCGTTGCCATGGCTGTCTTTCCCAGCAATGTGTAACTTGTGACTTCTGCCATTATAGTTATCATAGACGACCCGCAAAAAACACCCTTTTCCTCCCCTGCATATCATGATCATTCCTCATTTTTGTGCGTGTTAACGTGTGCTCGCACTTCAGGGAGTCCCTCTATGATGGTGTCACTGTTAGAGGGGCCCTGCTGTGTGGTTTTGTGGGTCTTTTTCTTCAGTGTTTTAGGCGAGTTGTCAGGTGAGAACTTGAGAACTTCACTATGATTTACACATCATGCAGTAAATTCTGTCTTCGGTACATGATCATTTTTTCCCCTGCTCGGATGTTTTAAAGAGCTCAATGACAAACTACATGTGCTCAAAGCAGTTTTTTCCCTTGTTTTGTATTTGTTTTTTAGTTATTTATTTTTTAAAAGCCAAAGTGACAACTAAATGGTCTTCATTACTTAAAAGTAAGTTCACTGAAAAAAAATTTATTAGTTCTGTCATCCTTTACTTGGCGGTTCATTCCACTGTGGCGGCCCCTGACTAATAAAGGGACTAAGCCAAAAAGAAAATGAATGAATGAACTCCTTTACTCTTCATTTGGATCAGTGATGTTTAAATTTCTTTCTTCTGGTGAACACAGTAGAAGATTTTGACAACCAGTAACCATTGACTTCCATAGTAAATGTTTTTCCTATTATGGATGTCAGTTGGTTTTTCAAAATATTGTCTTTTATGTTCACCTGAAAAAAGAAACGTAAAGTTTGGAACCAACTGGTAGTAAATTCTTTTTTAAATACCTTTTAATGCTCTTCCTGGATTTATTTTATTGATTAAACAGTGGACATTTTTTCAGAATACAGTGCAATATAGAATAATGTAATTTTATCTTAAATGCGCTAGTATCCTCACAAGTTGCAGCCTTGGTGAAGTTTTAGAATATTCGAGAATGCATGGATGGTTAATATTATGATAAAAAAAAAAAATTTAATTTAAATAAAAACAGTAATTTGTAAAACAAACTAGATGACTTAGGCTTGATAATCTGTCCATTGCTCTTTTGTTTGTTTGTGGTAAATTTTTTGTTAGGTTTGGTTGCTTTTGTTTTGGGTATTTTTGGTCATTTTTAATTTGGTTTAGTTCATTTTGTTTTGTGTTTTTGCTTTTTGTTTTGTATTTGTGTGTATTTGATTTGTTTGTTTTGTGTGTTTTATATATAAATTTGTTTTAGTTTTTTTCAGGTTGTTTGTGTTTGATTTATATTTTTATGTTTTTACGTTTTGTTTGTTTCGTGTGATTTATAAATAAATCTTTTTTTTTTTAGGTTGTTTGTCCTTGGTTTAGTTCTTTTTGTTTTGCATTTGTGTTTTTGCTTTTAGTTTTCATTTTGTGTGGTTTTACTTTTTATTTGTGTTTGTATTTTTGTTTGTGTGTATTTGATTTGGGTTATTTAAATATAAATTGGTTTGTTTTTGGTTGTTTATGTTTGGGTTACTTTTGTATTTTTGTGTTTTTGCCTTTTGTTTGTTTTATGTGATTTATATATTAATTGGTTTATTTTGGCAGTTTTTGTTTTTTAAATTCTTTTTGTTTAGTATTTTTGTCTTTTTGCTTTTTGCTTTCTTTTTTTATATGGATTTGTTTGTATTTCGTGTTTTGGTATGGCTTTGTTTTGGGTTTGTTTTTTTGTTTTTGCTGGCACATTTGGTACGTTATGGAAGTGAAAATACAAAGAACACTTCCTCCAGTTCACAGCCTCCCTGCTGGTTTCCCCCCATGGGGAAGAAGACGAGCCTGTTTTCAACACAAACACCATTAATAATCCCACCTGCAAGGTACATGACTCAAGATTTCTCTTAATGCAAGATTAAGATTCTCATAATGTGCGCCTGCAGTCAGTTATGCTTCAGGCAGACTTCATTCGCACTTTTAAGTGGTACACTTCATGTCTAGAAAGAAACTTTACTTTGAGCTCAAAATTATTAGCAAGTATTTGGATGGTTTATCTTACTTTTTTCTTTAAGTTTATATATTTTTAGCATTAGTGATTTATTTTGACTTGCTCACTGCAACATTTGTCTTATTTTGTGCAGTAAAACATATCAGACAAGTTGCATCTTTACATTCATTGTCAATCATAAACAGTAGATGCTGTGACCTCAATGCTTGCTTAATAAAGATGTGCAATTTTACAAATGGCTTTTTAAAATATACATTCTTTGGTCACACTTTATAATAAGGTTTAATTAGTTAATATATTTCATTACGTGAACCAAGTATGTACAGCATTTATTAATCATACACTACCTGACAAAAGTCTTGTTGTCGATTGTAAGAGCAACAAATAATAATTGAAATTCTAGTTGATCAAGTGGCAGAAGGTAGATTTTTCTGATGATTACAAATACTGCAGAAGACATATTGGAACATGCATGCACCCAAGATTTACATAGAAATCAATGAAGTTTGGTGAAGGAAGAATCATGGTTGGGGTTACATTCAGTATGGGGCGTGTGAGAGATCTGTAGAATGGGGGGCAACATCAACAGCCTGAGGTATCAAGACATTTGTGCTGCCCATTACATTACAACACACAGGAGAGGGCAAATACTTCAGAAGGATATCACTCCTTATACTTCAGCCTCCACATCAAAGTTCCTGAAAGCAAAGAAGGTCAATGTGCTCCAGGATTGGCCAGCCCAGTCAAAGGAAACATTATTGAGCATGTCTAGGGTAAGCTGAAAGAGGAGGCATTGAAGATGAATCCAAAGAATCTTGATGAACTATGGGAGTCCTGCAAGAACGCTTTGTTTGCCATTCCAGATGACTTTATTCATAAGTTATCTGAGTGATTGCAGAGATGTATGGATGCAGTCCTCCAAGCTCATGGGAGTCAAACACAATATAAATTTTTTTCCACTGCACCATGACTTTATATTCTGTACTATACAATATTTCTGTTAAGTGACAAGACTTTTGTCTAATCAAAGTTAGACCTTACTGTCCTAATTAAGTAATTAAAAATCAAGGCATGATCATATTTTATTTAGGTAAAATAAGTGTAATCTAGAGGCATTTGCCTTTCATATAAGTCACTTCTGATACCAAATGATCAACTAGAAGTCAAACTATTATTTGTTGTTCCTAAAAGTTGGATAGACGACAAGACTTGTGTCAGGTAGTGTAGTTCAGTATTTTCTAATGCATTATTAAAATACAAATTCATGCTTGTCAACATTAGTTAATGCACCATGAGGTAACATGAACTAACAGTGAACAGCTATATTTTCTTTATCTAATGTTAAGTCACATGAACAAATACTGTAATAAATGTATAGTTCACTGTTTGTTCATGTTAGTAAATGCATGAACTAATATAACCTTGTTGTAAAGTGTAACAGATTCATTAATACTGTATTCATTTAGTAAATATCAATATATACAGTCTTACACATACCTAATAATTATGAACTAAACCTAGATATTATTTGTTATAGTCTTAATCCTTGGTTATAAAACAAGGACAAGTTGATACATGAAGATTTACCCATTGTTCAACTTCCCTGTCCATTGATGTAATAGGAATTTTAAATGTGTCTGCTTATTCTGTTTCTAATAAAACATAATTCTAGACTTGAGCAAATTTCTCTCTTTCTTGGAAGCAAATAGAATGGTGAAACCTCCTGTGAATTGCTGATGAAGGCACATATTTTTTAAAGCTTTTCAAGAAATCTCAGCGGATGCATGTGAGGGAACACATGAGCGCTCAAATAGAAAACAGAAAGCACAAGAATGTTTTACAAAATACAGCCGAGGCGTGCAACCCTCTGTCCTGCATCGATGATTCACGAGGAATGCATAGGAGTGATTATAAACAGCAGATTTTAATTCATGTTCCTGTACATTCATCTATAGTCCAGTAAGTAAAAGCCTATTTGTGACTTGTGTAAGAATATTTTGACGGTTAAACATATTATAATGAAATATGTATTTTTTTACAATGATATCAGAAAAGGGTTTTATTCTGGAAAAATCTCAGAGAATTCCATTCCTGGAGAAATTTCAGAGTATTTATCAAATTTAAACAACTTATATGACTTTTTGACAATGTTGTTATTTGTATTTTGTGTGTGATGAATGATTAAGAAAGTTGTAAAAAA